>NW_025335798.1:14662534-14782864 GCF_004798865.1 Varanus komodoensis
CTAAACATGCATATGATTGTCCCTTCAGATATTCAAATTAGAAATATGATAGACATCAAATACAGGTCAAGCATAGCATCCAAATTATTATGTTTTAAATACTCTTTTTCACAGAGTTACTCTCTTTTTCTAAATCTTGCCAAGAAAAAATAGAAGTTAAATCAGTTGGATATATCTTTATTTAAGGTAGGTTAAGTATCCTGAGGTAAGTTAAACAAAATCAACAAAAGGAACATTTCTTGTCTTTTCCACTGCACTGTAGACATCCCAAAAAGCTACAAAATGAGTGTTGGTGTGGTGAAGGAGTGACTCCTGACCATTGTGGATGGGATGTGGGGAAATGCTATGAAAAAGGGGGACTCTCCTATGGGAAGGAATAACTACTGAACAAGTCTGTTCCATTTGCTTGAAATGTTCCAATAAGACCAGCCATCTCTCTGTTTTCTTTAACTATACAGATTTTGAAATGCCAAATTTTGATAATGTGAACATTCCAGTAGTGAACTTAGATGGTTCATTTCTTAATTATTCGTTGTATGTTTTTGTTTTTCAGGAACAAAGAGGACGCTCTCCTTATGAGCATAATGCAGAGCAAATTTTGGAGTAGTTTACTAATCATTTTAGAGAAATGACTGCAAATCATAAATCAGCTCAAAGTGTCCAAAGGGTGACTAGTCCATTGCCATGTGATCTAAGCAAGCTATCCTGAATATGACATATGGACAAGTACAAAGAGAGTCAGCCCAAAAACGTGTTTTGTCCCAGACTCTTACATGAAGGACACATTCCAGGCATGCATATGAGATGTTTCATTAGTTCACCATCAGTAATCTACTCAACAGCTTTCCTCCCTTTGATTCTGTTTTGGAATATTCCTTCTACTTTTGCCCTGTTCAGGTATGTGGCACCTAAATAGTCTTTCCTGAGAGGCACATCAGGACAGGAAAGCATACAATTTAAAAATATTTGTTTTGAATATTTTCCCCCAACTGTTGATAATAATGCATCAATTTCCATAGCAACTCAAACACACCCACATGGATACCTTTACAAATTTTACAGCCTTCATGGCATAATTACACTAATTTGTTTTTGAAGGAAAAAAAACAGTAAAGGATATTTAACACAAGTAATAATTTCCTGTATCTGTTTCCTAAAGTTTATTGAATGCTGCTTTGAGCTACGTTCCTTGGCCATCAGAGCAACGGGGCATTTTTTTGTGTTGAATGGAAGTACTGTGACACATTTTAAGGGGGAAAAAAATAAAAGCAGGAATCCTAACAAGTAAAATGCCTTGATCATTGCAATGAAAGGATGTAGCTGTAGAAAAATATGTTTCCAAGTGAGAGTCCAAGATAACATGAGATCCATCATTCTTCTTGGATGTCTGGATTTGAGCGATGCAAGGGCAATTCATACAATTTTTCCATTTCACTCAAGTCACTTCAAAAAGGCACTCTAATAATGGCATTTGAAATCCTTAAATAAAATTATATGTTACCCTGCATTTCTCTATGGGATAGAAAATCTCACAGCAGGCTAGAAGCAAATCCCTCTCATCCTTATTTCACTAGGCAAGCACATAAACACGCTTTATATACAAAGCAGCCAAGCAATGGATGCTTTGCTACTTTGACTCACAGCAGCATAGATTGCACTGCACATTACAAAAGCAAACACAAAAACCAAACAACCACGTGCAAATCTTCATGGAAGCAACAGTATCCATATCAAACCTTCCATTCATAATATATCTTTTGACATATATCAATAAACAAACTGAATTTCAGTCAATAAAAAAGTTAACTTGCATCTTCTTTTGTTCCTGTTGTTATATTTTTAGTAGTTAAATTTTAGACTCAATCCCAAAGAGAGCCAGTGTGGTGCAGTGGTTAAGAGTGTGGGACTGGGACTCAGGTGAGCTGGGTCCTAGTCCCCACTCAGCCATGGAGCCCACTCAATGACCCAGTCACAGACTCTCAGTTCAACCTTCCTTCCTAGGTGGCTGTTGTGGGGATAAGATTGAGAGATGGAACAGAATTATGTAAGCTGCCTTGAGTTACTTAACAGAAAAAAGGATTGTATATGCATATAATAAATAAATACTTTTACTTTAGATGCTTTTCATTCTAGAAGACAAAGAGGGGAATCTACAGACTACTACAATATTGGCACAGGTGAAAAACCGTCTTAAGCCTAAGAATTGAATTCCATTTCAGAGAAGATCCCAATGGGTCAGGCCAAAGACAAAAGTCACTGAAATGGAAATCCATCAATCTTACTGCCACCCCTTCAGAGTATGACGCCGAAGTGAACCCTGAAGTATACATGAGCACCATGACTATGTAAAAGTAAGCAGGACAGGCCTCTGCATGCCCACTTAAACATAATCAGGAAAGGATCATTCTACAGAGTTCTCAAATGCCATATGCCATCAGAGGTATAAATAGCATGCCCATTCAGAAGAATGTCTAGTCACGAGTAAACAGGCAAAGTTCAGAAGGAACAGGACTGAATCTGTCAGCAACTTTTTTAAATACCCATTTAACCATTTGGGGAAAGCGCCTATTTCCAATCAACAGTTTATTGGAGGTGAGTGTTTTCCCCTGCTCAAAAAGGAGACATATCAGTGCCAAGCATCAAAAATAGCATCTCCTGCCAACTGATGATTGAAGATGAAAGCCTTTCCCCTTTTCCAGAGGGGGCAGGGCTAAACCAAGAAGTTGCTGGATCAATTGAGCAAGACTAATAATGATGAACCTCTCTGACTCCAATTTGTCTCACATACTCATTTATCAAATCATTTCCTCCTCCTATGTAATGGAAGTGGCTGTGTTTCCCATCATACTATCACATAAAAAAGGAGGAGACCACCATATATTTCATAGTCAAGACTTGCTAACTGTGTGTTAAGTCTTCATATCCCAATAGCAAGAATAGAGAAGAAATACATAAAGGGTGTTTCTTCCAAATCTAATAAGAAGCATTTACTGTGACCATATAAAATAAAGTGAGATGTCAATACTTTTTTGATGCTCTTATTGCAATACCAATTGTCACTCAATTTAAATTAAGGAAAAGGAAAAAGTATGATTGCATTCCATCCGACTCTAAAATATCATCTTTAAGTATTTGCTGGATGAGGAAGAGGAAACCCAAAAACATATGAGTTCACTAACAGATTACCTGATCAGTGAAGAATTTCAGATCTTCTTTATGTTACCTGAACACTTAGGGCAGGGGTGGGCAAGATTTCTGGCCTCTGGAGTTGTGCGCAAAAATAGTTGGAGGGGTTACCCACCTCTGACTTAGAGAAATCCATTACTGAATCACTTTGTCCTCTGCAAAGACATGCAAACTTACAGAGAATAGTATTGAGCAGGGTCGGTTTTGAAAGGGAAGGCCTCATGTATACTTTGCTTTAGTGAAGTGAGCATTGTTGACCTATGATGGCATTTATTGCATTTGAGAAGGACCACATCCATCAGAGGAGTTGCATTTTACTACCTAGTTGGTTCCCATAATTTTATTTATTTCTTAAATTTACATTCTGCTTTATTGGCCCAAGGACCAAAGAATTAATACCCTTTCTAAATCACTGTGGGAAAACAACATAAGCAGTATTGTAAGCCAATACAGGACAATATATCCTACACCAATATTACGTTAGTTAAATAACCTAACAATGATCACATGAATGCGTATTCACATCATGAATTGCTATTGCAAAATATCCTTCCTTCCATTTTTACATTCTGTAAACTATGAAAAAACAAGCAAAGAAATATAATTTGAAATGTCAGTTGCTTATGCGTCTGTGTGTACACACTAGGAAAGTCTATTCACTTTGGATCAATCCTGACTGTTTGAATAAAACAAGCCACTTTAAAGAGAGTCAGATCTTGTCCAAAGTGATGTGGGTGGCTGGAAACACTGTGGGCTTTTCCTGAAGGTCCAGACCAATTTCAGTTAGGAAGGTCACAGAGAAACAAGCAGCATGTCAGCAAACATTGATACAGTTTTTCTTTCCCAAGCATCAGAATAAGAAAATAAACTTTAGGGAGAGGGAAAGGAGAGGATGGGGTGTACTTCTGTGACTTACAGCTCTAACCACAGTGGAACATTACCAGGAATCTCATTGTTATCTCCAATCACACTGATAGAAGAACACAGCTACATATCCATAGCTGTGAACTGAGTAAACAACCAACACAAAGAAAGTCTCCAACTGTTCTCCTATCCTTGTAATGATCTCTCTGATTTTTTTTAACCTTACTTACTTATTGACACCTCTATGATAAATGGTAATTTCAGCTTAAAATTGCTGAAATATGTGAACTTCCTGCACTTGTAAATCAAGTCATTTGAATGTGTGAATGTGGTGGTGACATCATTGTTGAAGAAACCTTCCCTGGATCCAGAAAATCTTAACAGCTCCAGGCCACTGGAAAATAGTCCTTTCCAGGGCAATTGGTTGGCTGCCAACCAATTATGGATACCCTTGGATCAGATAAAATATCTGGATCCATTTTAATCAGGTTTTGGACTGGGACATGGAATGGAAACAGCCTTGGTTTCCCTGTAGAATGTCAGGAGCAAATTGGGGAAGTGTGACATTGTTGATTCTCCTTGTTCTCTCAATGGCTTCAGTAACATAAGCCATGGAATCCCTATGGGATAATGTACTGGATGGGCTTTACTGGAGAGGTTATTCAGGCTCAACATATAGTGTACTGAACTTTCCCACCATCTAAAAACCAGGATAGCTTCTTGAAGACATTTCAAAGCCTTAAGAATGTCAGCCAATTAGGAAGCATAGAGACATCACCCTGCCAACAAAAGTGTGTACAATCAAGGCTATGGTTTTCCCAGTTGCAATGTATGGCTGTGAAAGCTGGACCATAAGGAAGGCTGAGTGCTGAAGAATTGAGGCCTTTGAATTGTGGTGCTGGAGGAGCCTCCTGCGAGTCCCTTGGACCGCAAGGCGATCAAACCGGCCAGTCCTAGAGGAGATCAACCCTGACTGCTCTTTAGAAGGCCAGATGCTGAAGATGAAACTCAAATACTTTGGCCACCTAATGAGAAGGAAGGACTCCCTGGAGAACAGCCTAATGCCGGGAACAATACATGGCAAAAGAAGAAGGGGACGGCAGAGGATGAAGTGGATAGATGGAGTCACTGAAGCAGTCAGCATGAGCTTAACTGGGCTCCGGGGGATGGTGGAGAACAGGAAGGCCTGGATGAATGTTGTCCATGGAGTCGCGATGGGTCGGACATGACTTTGCGACTAACAACAACAAGAAATAATTGCTCTGAAGCTGCCTTCCTCAATCTCTCTGTAGATAATAGCTGCTTTTGCTGTGAGAATGAAACTTTTCCTTTTACTGAATCAGCATTGCTCCGCCCATCTCCCCAGAAGGGACCTTAATACAATTATTAGAAATTGTCCAGGGAAGCAATATATCCACAGAGAAGGAGGTACAAAATTTATTTTGCTTGTTTGTATTATGTATCCATATGAGTATGTCATCATTGTATTCAATAAATTCCTCCCATTGGATGTATACCTTAACATGGTGAGGAGAGTAAGATTGCCAGAAAAGCCAGGAATAATGCTTCCAGGAAGCCAGACTTTCTCACCAGACTGGCCCCCTAACATGTTTATCCAAGTAGGAATGGTCAAAATTGAGACACCAAACTTAAGATGCATCCACTTTCTTTAGGCGTAATGGTCAAAATAGCAGAAGAGAATGGATATCTCTAAAAGTGATGGGAGCAGGGAAACTGCTAAAGGACAGGTATCGGGCAGCAGTGGTAGTTCAAGGTGACACTGGTTAGTAATGCACAGAAGAAATAAATTGTCAGTCACTTCTGATGGAACAATCCAAAATGAAACAAGAGAAAGTGTCAGAGGATGTGATTACTAAGCTACTGGGGAAGTGCAAAGGGCAAGTGCTGATAGTGCTATGTCTAATGACATAACTAGATCACAGCTGAAAGGAAGTCTAATGACCAACATGCACACAGGGGAAAGCCCAGTGCTATACAACACATACAGTTAGAACATTGAACTTGAGAGAAATGAACCAAGTGAAATTAGAAAGCCTAAATCAAGAAACAGAAGGATTAGATGTTGCAGTACATGGTGTGAATGAACTAAAGCAGACTGAAATGCGATATTTTCAGTCAGACAGCAGCTCTAATATTGAGGCAAGATGTAGCACAGGCAGCAAGGGGCTATAATGTAAAGTCCAATCAATCATATCTTTCAGAATTCACAGAAAACCTATCCGTATAACTCAAGTCTATGTTCCAACAAGATATGCTGAGGAAGAATAGCAGCCCAAGACAAAACCGATAACACACCAAAATATGACATGCTGATAATCATAGGTGAGTGGAACACAAAAGTAGGGAACAAAGAAGAATCCAATGTTGTAGGAGAATTTGGCCTGGGGTTCCGAAATGAAGCAGGGGAATAACTCATACAGTTCTGTGAAATTAAAAATTTCTTGCAAATAAATACTTTAGGCAACCAATCATATGACACACGGACATCAACAGATGGCCCCATATAGAAATCTAATAGACAGGATAATTAGGATTAAAAGATGGAAATGTTGCAAGACTGGGAACAGATGATTGCAGTGACCATGAACTCTTAATATCAAAAATCAGATTAAAGCTGAAAGAATCACTCACAGAAGCATTGCACCAAAATGCAGCTTGTGCAACTTACCCGAAGAAAATCCACATAAAGGAAAGATGTGCATTACTTCTCTCAGTCAACTATGAGCAGAAGAACTGAGGACTGAAACTGAAGATAGAAACCAGAGACATTTTAAGAAAAAATACCAAAGAAATCCCTATAGCAAAAAGAAGCCTAGATGGAGGACAGAAGTAACACTCACAATTTCTAAGGGTGGGTGAAAAGCAAAGGACAAGGGCAACAGAAATAGGATCAGAATCCCTACAGGGACAACTTCGTACTCACCTTCAGGTAGGGACAAAAAAAGAAAAGATATAGAAAAGAACAACTAAAAAGGAATAGCAAGGGACCTCTTCCAGAAGATCCAAGAAATCCAAGGGAAATTCAAACTTAGATGGTTGATACTGATAAACCAACATATTATCTGACCAGGATAAAATTGAGAGAGGATAGAAACAATATATAGAAGATCTATAGAGAAGAGAGGAAAATATGACAGACTGGTTCAAGGAATTCCATGAGGAAAAGCAATATAGGAAAGTGAAGTGAGACCAGTTCTGAAAGTACTTGGAAGGAACCAAGTAGCTAGGGTATTAATAGCATTATTACAAGCTAAAGAGACTGAATTGGGCCAAATCCTAACAAGAATATGCCAACAAATAAAGGAAACAAAACTATGGAAATTGTCAAAACACATTTCAGACCCCAAGAAAGGAGATTTTAGGAAGTGCAGCAACTTTAGGACCATTGCACTAATTTCCTATACAAGCATAGTGATGCTCAAAGTGTTGCAACAAAAATACTACCATATATGGAACAAAGAATGCCTGATATTCAAGTTGGTCTGTGAAAGGAAGAAGCACTTGTAATCATATCACAAATATAAGTTAGCTACTTGAGTGTACCAAAAAAATTTCCATGGGAGATCAGTCTATGCTTTATAGATCTTGAAAATGGGGATCTTGAGAACCTATGGATGGACCTGAAAGGAACGGGCATGCCTCATCACTTCATTGTCCTGATACCTAATCTGTATTGTGGACAAGAAGTCACTATTAGGGCAGAGCATGGAGAATCAGAATGGTTTCCTGTAGGCAAAGGCATCAGACAAAGGTGGATTTTATCACCCAATTCATTCACTCCATACACAGAAAGCTGAATTAGGGTCAGGGAAAGAAGGAGTAAAAATTAGTGGAAGACACTTCAATAATTTAAGCTATTCAGATGATACCATGATAGCATTGCTGCTGGTAGAAAGCAGCAATGAACAGAAAAGATTCCTGATGAAATACAAGTAGAAAGTACAAAAGCATTACAGCAGAAAAACATAAAGAAAAAGATAATGCCTACAGAAGAATTATTTAATCTTATTATCAAATATGAAGAAATGGTAATTGTGAAAGATGTTAGATGCCGAATCAACATTCAAAGGGAGACTGCAGTCAAGAAACCAGAAGAAGACTAAGACTTGGAAATGCAGCAATGGAGAAAAGATAATCCAGTGTACTGTTTTCATAATCACTATGTATGGGCATGAAAAGTGGTCAGTACTAACATTGTCAGGAAGAACTGTTGCACTGGTTCACTAGTTTAAAAAATACTGGCAGAAATATGTACAAAAATATTCATTTTTGTTTTCCTTTTTGTCAGGAAAAAAACTTTCCAAAGTTGTACAAGTGTGCTCTCTTGTCTTCCCGATAAGTGTAGTCTCACCTGGACTATTATCTTGTCCATTACAGCTGTCAATAGTTAATGGACTAACAAAGCAGGACTGCATTTGGACTACAGTGTGAACACCTGACAACTATTTTAATGTGAAGGGCACCGAGAAGTCTCAGTTCAACATTTAAAACCCAGAGCATTACCTTGTTAAGGGAGAGATCTACAGTCCATTTCCCTTGTACTCACCTTCACATTTTCTTCCATTTGTCAATGCACTGAAATTAACAGTTTGGCACTTGACAGCAGGGAACTAGGTGCAAGGCAGTATATATGCAATCTCTCCCTTTAGTTTGTTACAATTTGACAGCTGTATCTGACAAGCTAATAACCCAAGCAAGATTGCATGGATCAGAAGGGGGAAAGAGTGAAATTCCAAAAGACATACATACATACATATTATGGAAGGATAAGCACACATTTAAGGGTCCAAGGGATAGGGGTATATAATTGCTTTAAAAAAAAAATTCTGGCAACATCTCTGCACTGTGGAGAACAAAAAGCTATTTGATTGGAGCAGTGGCAGGCTACAAATGGTTGCAACTGGAGCAGTGTTCAGTAAGGCTATATAGGCTCTGCATCTGGGGACAGTGAGATACCAGCTGGATGATGGATAGTGAAGAGGGCAGAATAACTCATGGGGAGCTGTATTGTTTGTTAGGTGCACTATGGGTTGCTGTGTAAACAATCTAAACTGATTATATTCACAGGGTGGGTTGTTCTGTTTTGTGAACTCACTAAGTTAGTCATGATGGTTACACCGAACTTTTATTTTTCTGGAGAGCAATAACAGAAATGGGCTGCTT
The DNA here is from genome assembly GCF_004798865.1 of Varanus komodoensis. Classification (NCBI taxonomy): domain Eukaryota; kingdom Metazoa; phylum Chordata; class Lepidosauria; order Squamata; family Varanidae; genus Varanus; species Varanus komodoensis. The sequence goes on from NW_025335798.1 coordinate 14,671,769, forward strand.
ATACATTCCCAGAGGCATCTAATTGGGCATTGTAGGAAGCAGCATGCTGATTCAGCAGATCATGTTTCTTCTTTTGTGAACTGGTGATGAACAACTTATTTAACAATATCTTAAATCATCCTATGACAATGGGCAAGATCCCTGGCATTCTTTTAGTAAGAAAATGTTGCACTAACCATGTTCTGACCTATGCACAAGAGAATCCAAATAGCATTATTTTTGTGAAAAAGCAGTTGTACAACCTGATGCATATTATGCTTGCACAAATGTAATGCACAATTATGCACAGCTATTTGTATAACAGAAAGATTCAGCAGAATACCACAACCACTATCTGAGCTTATGAAATTAAGATCTTTGGATACGGCTGCATATATATTATAACCTACTTAATGTTATGTTTAATCTGAAATAATTAAATAGTGATAATATATTTATTCCATTATAGAAATTTACCTTTGTAATGTTAATAAAAACCAGAGTTTTACCTGCAAAAATGAACAAGGCAGTTGAGAAAAAGTGAAATATGTGAATAGGATCTGCGTAAAGGAAAGACCCACTGGCAACAGAGTGCATTAGGTAGTCATCACTTACGGAGATAGTCTTTAAATTGCTTGATAAAGAAGTCTCAGGGTTTAATTATTCTGCATCATCACAACAATGACAGAGGCTTAATACTAAGAAAAGGTCACTTTCAAAGCATCTTAAATAAATGCTCTTAGTAATACATTTCATATCAAGAAATGTTTACTGCACTGGTTATAACTAATCTGATGTTACTCTTTACATACAGGGCACAAAGCTAGGACTGATCTTTGGCTGCGTATCGTATCATATGTAATAAAAATAAATATATTCTTTACCTAAATCATTAAACTAATTTGTGGAATCATATAGTATGTCATGTATTTCCATCACCAAATTGGAAGTTCAAAAGAATTATGTCCATGAAGATGCCTGACAAATGATATTAGTTACCATATATCTTTGATGTTTATAGAGCATCCCCATATACAGGAAAAAAGAAAGGAAAGGAAAGGAAAGGAAAGGAAAGGAAAGGAAAGGAAAGGAGAACGCCGTCTTGTGTATCTATGGATACTGAGTGTCAAGTATGTTTCTAGGATCTGATTCATTTACATATGTCACTGGCTGACAATAAAAAACTAATCTGTGATGACCACAAGACTCTACTTGGGATGCAGGGGGATTAAAAAGAACAAAGCAAAACAGTTATATGGGCTTTGCTTTCTAATGCAGGACTTGTTAATAATGCCGCAACAGGCTTTTCTGCTGGTCCTCACAACGAAATTATGCCTGCACTTTATATTTTAATTAGATATGGATGGAATTTTGATGATCTGACAAAATGTTGGATACAGTGGCTCTACTGACTACCTCTGCCTGAAAGCAATCCACTGCTAGACATGACCACGTGGTTTTTGACAGACTGATACTATCATCACCTCTGCTTTGTATCTCCTAGATTGCAGCGAAAGCTAAACAACCACCCTTTGAACCTTATTTTGAACTTGGCACAAAGCAAATGGTTGTATAATAGCATCTTGGAGCATCACTATATAGGTCAAATTTATTGACTATTCTGAAATGTATTTCAGAATTCAACTGTTTCTTTACAAGGCATACATATCTCCTACTTGCCTGGAATCAACACCTGGCATGGTCAGTGTCCATGCTTCAGAGGCCCACCAACTCTGATGGCAGCAGTCACTGTTTAATATTAGGCTCGCGTGGGTAGTTTTGCTTTTGCTTTTAATTCATTCAATTCAAACCGTCAGGTAGCTCTGCAGTGGGTGCCATCTTCTTTCCTCCAATCTAGCAATGCTACTTTGGAGAAGGGCCCAAGGGCATGTGCAGAAGAAGATGGCAGCCCCTCACATGGCAGTGAAAGGAGACACATCAGGCAAGCTGCTTCCAGAAGGAATCCTTAAAGGCTGCAGCTTGTGCTCACCTCCTGCCTCCCGCAGCCTGCCCTGCCACTTGCTCGGTTCTCCAAGGGCCTCTCTCGGTTAGGAGGTTCTGAAGAGCAGGCTGGATCACATGGGGCCTCCCAGGCTGTGTGTGCTGCCCTGTTTCATTCATTCGGGGCTGGCTTGACCACCCAGCAAGTGTTGTGGGTGGCTGGGCTGGACTACCCAAAAGGGCCTGTGGGACGGGTCAGGAAGGAATCACCAGAGGAACTGTTTGAGGCACAGTTGTCTGCACCATCTCACTAAGCCATTTTGAAGCATTCTATATCAGTTTAATATACACCCTACTCTTTTTTATGTTACTGGCACTAGCACTTTTCTCAGTCATCTCAGTTGTACCAATGTCTACATGATAAATTGATTTTGGTTTTATGATGATTGTGTTTCTTGGTAGAATTAATACTGCTCTGCCATATTCATCTATAATGTCTGCATATAAGTGCTGTGAAAATCAGAGTATTCAGAGTGACTGCTGTGTGCTTTGAAACAAAATAATTTAAAGTAAAAAACAGTGGTATAATTGAATAATATGAAATTGGATAACTTTTTGTTATAAAAATTAAAAACAAAATGTTTAAAACATTCCTTGTTAATCACTTTCTTTTTTATGCTATCACCTTGCATACAAATAAAGGGTTAGTGTTGTGGTAAAAATTTAGAACCCTCAAATTAACACACAACAAATTAAATTCTCTATAGACTGGCTTGCCTTCACAAACTTTTGTTAAGACCTCATGAACATTGCTAATATGATGTCTGCTTTGATATGGTTTTTCTCCTTGCCATAACTTCCTTTGCGTCTATAACTTGACAGGAAGAAGCTACTTTTGTTTATCTTTGTTTATTGATCTGACGGGCACTAATCAGTGCTAAATGTATATTCATTTGTAGTACATTTTAAATTTAATCTTTATAAACATAAGAGAAGGTAAAGGAAGAAGGATGTTTTATATGAAACATTATAGGGATCCAGCAGCAAATATTAAGGGGGCTGGTAGACACCTGTAACCTGAGAGAAAGTAGAGACAAACTGCACAATGCAGCCATTTTACAATGCTTGGCTCTAATTGCTAGTGGCACAGAGGGAACCCGATATGAAGAAGCAGGTGGCAATTTAATATTGGCAACATGTTTAAATGACATATCCATCATTAACTCCTGGGGCACACGGATTTTATTAGCTCACCTTCAAATCCAGCTCAGAAAATAAAGGTCTATTCATTAAAAGAAATTGGACAGAAAACAAAACTAGTGAAGATTATATGTTTGGATTCAGACACATGTTCATGAAAAGAAAGGATTTTATAACTATAACAAGATAGGTGTTCTTTAAAAGAGAGATAAAATCCAAAGAATTGCTTTTGTTTGTGCAAGACTAATCTCTTGGACCAAAACTTGCACAAGTCATCTTCCCCTAGTTCCCCCACAACAGTCAACTGTCTTTTGCTAGCACATATCTGGATCTAGTCTATCATGATCACATTGTCCAGGAAGAAAGTAGACTGATTGAAGAAATCTTGTTTGATTAGGTGTATTGTGCCTGGGTTGTACAGATCCAGGCCTGGGTCTCTCGGTCTTAAAGTGTAGGCTTTGCTTGGCATAAATGCTGTGCTGCACAATATTAAACCTAATTAAAGTGGTCATTGTTTTTGGGTTCTGCGAAAGATGACAAATGACTGGACACGCAGCTGTGTTCAGCTGGGATCCCACCTATTCAGACCAGTGACCAAGCTTACGCTTGGTCTTACGATCAACTTAAGGAGCTTAAGTTGACACATGGAGCAGGACTATTTGGACTGGCCAGGATGGGAAACCTCCTGGTTTGAGACATGCTACCAAGATGGGAAGCTTGAGGTCCTATGGAGTCCAGTGATGAGAAGAGGCCTGTAGTATACATTTAGGCTTGCTAGCAAAGTAAACACGTAGTCTCACACTGCTTCATCATTCCACTTGCATAACAGCCAGCCTCTTTCCCATGAGCAGTCTATATAAGCTGGCCATTTCCCCTTGTGTCTTGTTCAGACACCAACATTCTCGAGGGCACTTTGCTGACTGTCCATTCCAGCTGATTGGAGCTGCCTGGCAGGTACGTCCATGCTGAGCATTGTAAGTGGCTTGCTGTTAAACCCTTTGTAATGTGTTTGTGGTAACAGTAAAGTCTCCTTGTAAGTAAACCTGGATCTGGCCTACTGATTTCTTGGGATCACTCCAACCATTATCCCACAGTTGGGCTGAAACATACGGCAGACTTGTGCTAAGTTATAGACCAAAACCAAGAAGACAAAATGTCACGAATGATGATGATGATGATGATGATGATGATGATGATGATGGATTGGTTTTGCTTCATGCTCTCAAATGAACTAATATAACAATATTGAATTTTGAATAATTTTGCACTATATGGACAAGCTGAGCTTTTCTGACTGCTGTGCGATATATATTAGACAGCCAGTATGGTGCAGTGGTTAAGAGCTCAAGGCTGAGGTTCATGGGAGCTGGGTTCTAGTCCCTGCTCAGCCATGGATGACTCTGGCACAGCCACAGACTCTCAGCCCAACCAACTTCAGAGGGCTGTTGTTGTGGGAATACAATTGGGAAGAGGAGAATTATGTAAGCCACTTTGAGTTCTTTTAATAAAGAAAAAAGCAGGATATAGATCTAATAAAAAATAATAAAAACTGAAAGAGTAAGAATGTATAATCTTATGCTACTTATGTAGACTTCATTTTAGATTGGTTATAGCAAATATGAAACAAAATAAATAGATGGGTAAGCATTATGAAGTAATGCCTGTCCATCAGAAATAAATTACGGTCCAACTGGAAGTATTATTTGACACCTGGTTATCCCTGGCATGCAGAATTAAAATAAATGGAATTAGCAGTATGATAGGACTTGTAGGATATGACAGTCATGAATTATAAACTAAAGCACATATAAAGTCAACTATAAAACGTGATTGTTTGAGCATTACTTGAAGCCCACTCTGGTTGCTTTAATTACTGCAGAAATTACTGTAGTTTTTAGCAGTTCATTGAGCTGGGTCTCATAAAAAGTACCTCAAAGAAAAGCTGCATCCATGAAAATCAGAACTCACCCATTTGCCATCACCTCCTTTGCCCGGCATATCATTTTGTCAGAATACAGCTCAGCCATTTTCATTGCATGAAGCAAATTCAATAGGCAGTTTTGAATAATTCCAGTAATAAGGACCTTCTGCATCAAAATGTCCCCATGCCTCCTTTATAACCAATTCTCTTACTAAAGTTAGCAAATGTGAATAACCTGATCCTTGCAAGGTACTGAAGCGCTTTAATAAGATTTGAACTTGATTGTTGTTTGCATCAAGCTCCATTAACTCCCACTCCATAGGACACCTCAGCATGTTCAGCTAGTGATCTTGTACTCAGTGTGTAACGCAAAGAACAGAAATCAGGGATAGAAGCTTTTTCTTTTCTTCTTAGTTGAAACTTTAATACAGAATTTGAAAAACTTCAGAATAATCTCAACAATTCCTGAGCACATGCTGAAACTATTATATTGTCTGTGAAAGAAGGAAAGAGAGAGGAGGAAGGCAATCTGATGACATTTACCGTACTCTTCTGTGTTATGCTTCACCAGAGATCTGTAGTTAAGATGTTTCCAAACCTTTGGGCTAGAGGGGTCAATTTGAAAGAAGCCATGCCTAAAGAACTGCACTTTTCTTGCTGTGCATTGGACAAAGGACCTTGACTTAAGGAAAGCTTAGGGAAATATGAATCCCTGCATACACGAAACAGGCCATTCCTCACTTTAATCTAGTGATTCCTGTGGGTCCACAGAACTGTATCCAATGTGGGTGTTCTGCCAGCAGAAGAAAACCCCTGGCAAAATGGAGTTGCCCTCCTACCTGCACCCCCCTCTGCAGTCCCTGCATACCTGCATTTCCCTCCTACTAGCATCCCCTTTGCAATCTTCTTTAGAAGAGTAGGAGACTGTTCAAGGCCAAATTTGGGAGGATTTCAGGAAGGAATAGAGAATGGGAAGGCTAGCAGACATCTACTGAACCATTCTAGACCAACTCCATTGTCTCCTATTGTTCCATGCATATGTGGTTCCCCATTCACTTTCAAATTCAAAGGACACACCTGTATATATTCAGTAGAATATAGTGCAAAGCTTTCCTCCCTTCAGAAGCAATCTCTTTGACAATCTTGCTGAGTTCTTACAACTCACCTTAAAATAATGAACAGATTAGGATGTCGCCCTAGTAGGATTTTGCCTTATTCTCTAAATGACTCATCTTTCTGAGACTAATTAAAGAAACTTTCAGTTGTACAATGCCACTCACTGTATCACTATGCATTTAGTTTCTTCCTTTACTTATTATTTGTCCTTTGTTTCATGCCGCCCACATTTTTGAAAGTTCAATTGATGTGGAAAAGGGAAAGCGGTGCAATAGCATAATGCAGTGCAATGGCTTCAGACAGCACAAGTCCATTCTGGACTGGCCAGAACTTTACAAGAGTTGAATCCAAATTTGGAATAGAGTGGCACTCCAATTGCTAAAATACAGTTGCAAAAAATGAGACAGATACTGTATTTTTAAGTTACTGAACGCAACACACACACCAAAATGTAGCCTAAACCTAAAGTACAATTTTTACATATAAAATGTATAAGTATCAACATCTATGGGAGCAATTTTTTGGTTTTCTGAACATTTAGAAACATTTTGAAGACAGAGCTGGCAACTGCAGCTTAGTTAACCGTAAATGAAACATGTTATGAGATTGCATCCCCAGGCCACCGCTCCGTGGGAGAGCCTCTGCCTTGCGTGAGAAAGGTCCCGGGTTCAATTCCTGGCATCTCCAGGAACAGCAGGAAAATAATCATGCTGGGAATCCTAAAAAGTCATTGCCAGGATCTGTAATACTGGGGTTGGATGGACCGATGGTCTGACATAGTAAAAGGCAGCTCCCGATGATCCCATGAGACTTGATATGGCAGGAGCACCCTAACTTTAACCGCATATCCTGGACTTTCCAGCCTTCCCAACCAACATGGCCAGTGGTTGTGGGTGTGGATGTGGTCCAACACACCTGGAAGGCACCAATTTGGAGAAGGCTGCCATAACCTATATTGATCAGTGCTCTAAATCAATTAGTACTCATTACATTTCAAGCACAGTCTTTCAGCTATATCTTGTTCATGAACCATAATATCTGATCCTAATTTAACATACAATTCTATGTATCATTCCAAGATTAAATGAAGCAGGAACTTCAGCAATGTTTGAACGAGAACTATCCTGTGTCCCGACTTCCCATTCTTTTTTCAGATGCAGCTGGTGCCCCACTGTAGGAGCTGGCTGCAGACCCTGGACAGAGCAAGTCCATTCTGATCTGAGCTGGAACTTACAGGAGCTGAGGTCTGGTTAGGAATGACTAAAGGAGAGAAATTTATTTTAGGAACCCCCATTTGTCTACTTCAGCAGTATTTACTTCACATATAAGTGCGTTCTTTTTGCTTCCTATTGAAATCACTCGTTCTTTGATGAAAATCTGTTGAGTAAAGTAAGGATATTCCAAAGTCAGGAAAGACACTTTCCAATCATGGATTAAATAAATTAAAATAGTACAACTTTTGTTGTGTTAGCCAGATGATTTTAATTCATGTATATGGTCCTATATATGTGACTTCCACCACTTTATGCAAAAGTCCTTTAGGGTACAAATCCTATACCTGTTTGGACAGAAAACATCCTACACTGTCCTACTGCCTGGGCACACAGGAAACCGTAGGACTTTCTCTACCTAAATGTGCACAGTTTGCACTATGAGAAACTGATCCTTGTCTCTGGGATCTGGTGTCAGTTCTTCCCAGCATGTGGGAGACCAGAACTCTAACTTTTTCCTCAGATGTGTTCTGGGATCTGCAATTGCGTTAGCAGGAGTGACTCCCAGAGTTCCTACAATCTCAGTGTCCCAGATGAATATAGTGCTTCTGATGTCTTTTTGCTGCTAGTCAGATGCTTCGTGCAGTTTTCTCCTGCCTGTGAACAGGAAATACCAGCAGGAAGTAACTTGAAGTTATAAGCATTGTATTTCTATAATGAAGTATGAAATTGCTAAGGTATAAAGTTACTACCTTTACAATAAAATAGAGTTGAGGGATGTCTTGAAAGGTAGAACTTTTCCTACAGTAAATGGTATGATCTGTTGTAGAGATACTGAACATTATACAAATGACCCTTGAAATTTAAATTCAATTACATATCTATCCAGCACAATTTCTAGTGGGGTCACTCTGCAACATTCTGCCTTAGATCAGGAGCAGAGTCTGTGCCGGGTTTCCCACTGCAACTTCATTACTGATTTGAGGGCACCAGGTACCTGATAACCCTTTATCCTGTAATGAAATATGTAACAGTGAGAGCTGAAAGGGCAGACATAGCCTGAGGACACAATAAGGATATAACACAGTGAACAACATCTTAAACAACAACAACTTGTCAATAAAATTTTCTTTTCTAGTTGGAATTTAGTCAGAATACACTCTCTTTTTTAGAATACTATTTGGGAGTATAAAACAGCCAAATCAGTATATATCTTTTGCAAATGAGAAAGCAATATCCTTCTATGAATTCAGCGTAATCAATGGTATAGTTCCATGCAAGTTAATGGATGTACCAAATTAGAACTAGTGAGAGTGAAGAGACTCAGAAGTGAAAGGGAAGAATTACAGTGGTATGTAAGGTTAAATGGTCACTCTTCCAAGATTCAATGTCTGTTCTAAAGCTTTGAAATGCCCATGCTGTTTCTCATCATATACTTAAGCTATACTTGCACAGTAGTTAATATGGCTAGTGCCCAATCCTTCTTGTCTGAAAACTTTATTTCTAACCTTTTGGAAAACTTATAATTTCAGTCTACTAGCAGCTGTTCATGCTGCCATTGCGCCTGCTGAGTTGACTCATTAAGGAAAAAAGTTGCTAACAGTCTGTTTTGATTGTGTTCACCTTTGATGGTTAGGAGGCTTTGGTATGACTAAATTATAATCAGCTCATCATGCTATTTTTAAAATCTTCCCACTTATGATATTGATTTTTTAAAGTAAAAAACTGTATTATTGTTCTATCCATTCACACATACACTTAATTCTGGTTCAACTTGGTTGAGGAACTACCAGTCCAAAGTACTGTTGTGAGGATGGTCTTTAATTCTGCAGAACAGATAGAGAAGGCTACATTTTTAACATGTCACCACTTGATTGTGTACAAAAGGGGACCAGTGATGGTTTACTATGCCAGTAACGTTTATGCTACTAATTTTCATTTTTTACAATTGGACAGAAAAAGACAGAAGAAGAGTTTTTGCAACTAGTTCAGGGTGTTGCTTCAAGAGGCTAGAAACATGAACCAGGAATCAGGAATAGGATGCGTTAGCTGTACATCTTTTTCTTTCCTTGGTCACCATTGTTCTGCATTGTTCAACCATACAGTTGGCTAAGATTGACTGTTAATTGGAGGGTTGTCTTTGCCCACTAGCTAGCATCTTTTAGGGTTTACAGTTCCTTGTATCTGGTCCTGTAGTGTATCTCATGGCACTCTTCTTCCATATCTCTTTACCTTACTTTGACTTTCACTTGTTTTTGTGGTTCGTTTGACTCTGTCCCACTGAAGTCTTTATAGCAATCCAGTTATGCATTTCTTCTTGTACTGCACTTTTCATACCTTTTAGTCATTGTTCTTTTACTGTGATTCCTTCTGTGATTCTTCCTGGAACTCTATGCTTCTACTTAGCTCCTGCTGTCGCCATAGCTTCTGTCCTGCCTCCTTGTCCACAAATACTTGGGCTGTTCCTCTCCTGATTCTTCTTCCTTCTGCTGCTCAGCATGTACCAGCTAGAGATGTACAAATTGTCCATCCGTCTGATATCACCAACTGACAGGTGCTTTCCATTCTATCATCAGAATTAGAAGTTCTTTTTCAATTACTGAACTTGCATTTATTCATAAGTATATGAATCTGCATATCTGAAAATGCACACATCCTGTGTTTTCATGCTTTAATCTTTGCATGGAAATGTGTGTTTTCTGACAGGTTTTTCATATTCTTCCACAAGTAGATTTGCATAACACTTTTTTTAAAGGAAGACTGCAAGTGTTCAAAAAAACTCAGTCCACCACTTAATCCACAGGTCAAATTCATAGCAATATGAACTTTTTTGGATTTGTTGCAGGTGTTCCCCAAATTCATAGTTCCACCTGTATCTTGTTTCCATTGATGAATAGGAAAACATGGCTAACCCCAGCAGGTTCTCAGGCCGCATATGGTTATAATTCCGAACTCCATGAATAGATGAAGAATACAAATACCAGATAATGACAGTTGCCAAACAGTCATCAATGGAGTTCCATATGTAGCTGATTCTGGTATTCCAAAAAGTATCAGTGCATGGATAATTGCACCCAGAAGATATAACCATATTCTGTTAAGGACAGTAGTAGTAATAGAATAAGATATATTGATGTTGTTTCATAATGTAGCACAATCTGCAAACAGTTACTATCCACAAATACATAAAATAGAGATTCAATAAAGCAAGTATTTTGTTTTCCATTGCTGACTTGTCTTCTTTAAAGGCAAAAGCCAATTGACTGGATACAGAATTTCCTTTCAGCAGCTTAAGCATCCCTCTGTGAATGCTACACAAAAAGATGGGGAAACAATTTTTGCTCATTTCCGTTTCTTCTGCAATTACCAGCCCCACCACTCATACAGTTCCTCAGGGACTGAGCTCATTAAAATGACAGCAACAACGATACAGGACTATTTACTAGCTACTGCTATTATTACAAATGTTATCTGCAATACCTTACTTTAAGGTATATTCTCACTAGGGAATAAGATGACAACTATTAGTAGTATATAGCGGTTTGGCAGCAATATTAAAATTCAACACACTGTGATCAATGCCTATCTTATGATTAAGTGTTCATTTGCAGTTGAATTCATCAATAGTAATGGCAACGTGTATAAATATTTAATGACTGAGAGACAGCACACAGCATCTTCCCTGTACCCAAGTACTGCAGATTTTCAGTTGCAACACAGTAATATCTAAAAAGAGCATTTTCTTAAAAATTGATTCTCCTAAAGTTTTTGATGACGGAAATGAACAATGACAACAAACTATGCTATTCTTTGTGTGTTTTGGGTTGCATGGTTTGTGCCTAAAGATAAGAACAACAACAAAGGATTTGTGGTGATATTTGGAATGTACTGGGATGCAAAGAATTGTGCTGAATACTCCTATGGGCACAGTTCTGTCACAGAGTCCTTATGGAGAGCAGCTCTCCTGATGTTCAACATGCTGCTTTTGAAAATCTGGAGGATTTCAAGAGTGGCTTCTGATTCCCAGTGGATGCGTACTCTTAATTATGTTATGTACTGTCTCAGATGCACCGTGTTGGATTATTTTTCAGGGTGCAGTATGCCAGTGTAGGGATAGTGCATAAGTGACTGATTTATTCTTCAGCACCCTTCATTCCACTGAGCTCTCAGATTCTGGAATGCATGAATGGGTATGCTCAGCATTCACAGAGAGTAAAGGAAGGCCTAATACAGTGCTATTAAAATCTTACTCAAATTACTGCACTGTGTTTGAAACAACAAGAAACTATATGAATTCAAAAGTAATTCCAAAGCAAGATATCAATACATGTTCTGGTTCTACTTCTCATAGTAACTGCCATTTAATTTGTACTGGAAATATGTTGCTCATACTGCCCAGTTCTGTTTATATAGGCCTAGTTCCATGCTTCTTCGAACCATGGCAATTCTTCAGTAGCATTAATTAATAGCATAGACTTCGGAACCCAAAAGTGATTTCTTAATTTCAGTATATTATCTTATTTTCATTTAGTTAATGCAATACCACAAGATTTCCAAAGTTTTTCAGTTTAAAGAAGTGAACTAGAAAATCTCAAACTCTAGAAATTCGACACATTTTGAAGACCTCTTAAAACGTAATAGTTAAAAGCAGCACCATCTATAGTTAGTTCGAATTAATGTGCATGTGCAGAGGGCAGGTTCCACTTGAAAGGCTAAAATGTGGTTCGCAGGCCAAAAATTTTTATACATTTGAAAAATGTGCACAGATATGATCAGCAGGAAAGAACGAACACATTTCAGAGATGCACACAACTTCTGTGCACATTTAGAAAAATATGTATGAAATACATAATTTTCATGTAAAAAGATTGTCATGTAAAAGAAACATTAAAAAACACTTGCAATCTGATATGAACTTGAGTTGGAATGAACGTCAAAGCTGAACTCAGATAACTTCAACAAAGCCACGTATTTCTGATTTGCACACCTCTATCCTATTGCCACATCAGACACATTCACACGGTTATCTGTAAGAGGTACCTGAAAGAGGTTGTTAAGGAAATCCAAGAACATAAGCGTACCCCGATGTGCATTTCACTTGCTGATTTGGGAACCGCAGGCATAAAGAAGTACATTCCGAAGTGCACGTGAATGTACATTAAACTGTGAAATCCATCCATCCACACACATTTCCTTGCATAGAATGTAAAATAATATGCATATTCCTTCCCACCTTCTGACCATTCACTGTATTTACATACTTTTCTAATGCATTATTTAGGTTGGATGAACTGCCCTTTTTTAAGAGAGGGGGAAATGATCCTGAGAGTTACAGAGTACATGTTTTAAAGCCTGTTTTGATTCTGTTGTATTCAGTATTTGGAACATGCAAAATTTTCTGTTCTTCTAATAATAAGGTGCAGCCTGAGTTTATTAATATGTTACATGTCACCTGCCACTCTGGCATTTCAAAGGACATTTTGGAAAAATACATATGTATTTCATTGGCAGATGACCAATCAGTTAATTTTATTTTTTATTGGTTCACAGCCCTAATTACACTAATAATACTTTTTTTTAAAATTATGTTGTCATTGATAGAAAGCTTGCACTGACAGGACCTCATGCACAACTGGAAGAAACATGGGCCACAACTTCAGGGAATCACTGATATACTGGTATCCATGGAGATGGAGTGCCCTATGCCAAATTCGACATTGCTTCCCCAAGAGAGATTACTACAGAAGCTGTAAACATTTGTAAATTTACCAATCCACCCCTGTAAAAAAGCAGGAAGCAAAAGTAGGACAAACTGGTAATTTATTCACAGTTTAAATATGGAACTCATACTTTGATGACTCAAACACGGTGACTAAATAATAACCAATCAATACTTTCAAAATATACCAGTCTTCAATTCTCCTTCAGTGGAACATGAACAAGAGATAGCTCATTCATGCTGTAAAACACGTCTTAACTAAAGAGAATCAACTAGGCATATATTCAGTGCTGCAAAAGAAAAGGAAATTGCTGTCCCAGATTTGTCCCTTTGTTGTTCTTGCTGTGTTTTTTCTTTTAATTTCGCCTTTCAGGTATATACCCACACAAAATATTTAAAGTGGTGAGATATCCATAAAGATTCATACAGTGCAACAAAATACATTAGCAACAGAAGATGCATTTAACATAATGTTCACATAAACAGCCAAATAAACAGCCAGTCAAAACTCTGGTTACTCAACATTTTGTCAAGTCCACATTTTCAAGTGAACAGACTGCAGACACTCTTTACAGATTAATCTGCAGATCAGAACACAAATATCTTTCTACCATTGTGAATTTTGGGATGCAATTCTTCATTCAAATAACAAAACCTGTGTTCTGGGAACAAATATCTTTTGCAATGCATATTTGGAGGCAAAATACATTTAGGAATGCTTTTTTATATTTTATATATATATATATATATATATATATATATTAAAAAACATTCATTCATTCATTTTGATGCTGCTCAGTGGTTGAAGCTCTTTGATTAGTTAAAAAAAATGCATTCAATACAATAAAATATTGTATGAAATAGAAATAAAAACAACATAAAATTCCAATACAAAGTTTTAAAACCAAGATACCAGGCATAGTGTCCAGGTAGATTTATGTTAGGAGGGTCCCTCTGACAGAAACTGCAGCCTCTAGTTGTGTCACACTTTATTGGTTAAAATCAGCACTTGGAATCTGATTCATAAGCCTGCAGGCAACCATGGCAAGCAAGTCAGAATTGCTGTGATATGCACCCCTAGTTATTGATATGGCTGCTCCATTTCACATAAGCTGAAACTTCTGATCAGTCTTCAGGTGCAGCCCCATACAGTAATCTAATCCCCATCTAGGTGAGGGTGTAACTGAGCCACCAACTGAAGCTGCTAGAAGGAACTCCATGCCACTGAAGCCTCCTTGGCCTCAGGTGTCAGTGCTGGCACAGAGGAGGACGCTGGACTATGAACCTGCTACTTCAGCAGAAGTACAATTCCCTATTAAAAATTTTTGTGCTTGGGGGGCGGCGGGGAAGCAAGAGGGTAGAATCAATGGACATATATGGATGTAGAACACTAAACAGTTCCTATAGACAAATCATTCCTATATTTAACTAAGTTCATCTTTAAAATTATTGAGCTTGAGTAATTAAAAATGCATTATTGGACTTTAGAACTTTTCCCCACTATTCTTCAAATGAATGTTACAGACATGGTTTTGCAGCTTAGTAATGATTGAAAATAAATATTTGTTTTGTCAATAAAATATATACTTTGCAGAATGCATTTTCCATGAATGATAAGTGGCTTTTGATTCCTAAAAGCAACAAACATATCTATAACTAATGTCACAATATTCTCTAATGCTTATTTGAGTCTTCCTGTATTCATGCTTGCTATTTGTAGGCTTGGTGCAACCCCAGAGTACAAACAAATGCCTTTGCCCTCTAGAAAAAGAAAATTTCCAGGAAACAAGCAAATAAACCAACCTGGTATGAATGGCTAGGAAAATGAAGAAGAAAAATCAAATGCTAAGAAAAGTTGTGAGGGGCAGAAAAAAACTCTCAGTGTCTAGAACTTACTTTTCCAGTCCATACTGAGCAGCTTTTAAAATCATGTTTTCACTAAAATCAAATTCTAAAAACCTCAATATTTTAAATGTAGCTGGATCCCACACTCTCACTGATTATCTATTCCAAGAAAAAGCAGAAAGAAAAGTCATTTCCCTTTGGATCAGTTGCTATTTGTTATGAAACGTGTTTTGCAATCTTGCTAATGCAAATAATGAAACGCATGCAGTCTGTTCTCCATAGAGCAGGGTGAGGAGAAGTGGCTGTTGTGAGAGAATAGGTTATGATAGTCCTGCAGGTGTGGTTCACACAGAATACTGCAGGTCAGTGCTGTCCGCTGGTATAAAATCTCTTCTGTGCTGGGAGGGTGGGCAAAAGTAGAGGAACTATAATAACCCCGTACCGTTATCCATGTTGCTTGATCTCCACAGTGTAGGTTGGGCTGAGGAAGGGTACACGACATCCTTGCAGTTCACTGGCTGTTCTTATTGCACACTGGAAGGCTATGCTGAGAGAGGCCCCACAATGTAACCTATTATTAATATTGCATGTCAGAGGTGGGGCTGAACTCAGGCTGGCTTGTATTCCAAGTCCAACAGCCTCTCTACCTTTTGGCTTCCTGCAAAGGCCATCATGCTTAAAATGCTCTTTCGTAGATGCGTACAAGGAGTCCTTTGCAATCAATGAATTGGGCTCCAGTCAGCTGAAACTTCTATGCTACAATTGTTCCAGGGATAGTTATTATGATACCGCTTGGGATAGCTGTGTTTACTCCTAAAGGCTACGCTTGGAATAGACAGACAAACATCTGTATTGAGGAACAACTTCATAAAGGGATACAAAATCTTTTCTGAACTTGTTTCAGCAAGAATCAACACTTATTTCTTTCAGCGCTTAAGTTTACAGAACAAGACTGTAACAGCTGCAAAAGCACAGATCTAAGTTTTTCTTAATCTATCCTCCATGGTTTAAACAGTTTGTTCAATTATTACTATTGTATTCAAAGCTAGTTAATTTTCATGCAAATATACATCCTGTTATGCATAAAGGATATTTTTAATTGTCCTGAAAGTACTGCAAATTTAATTAAAGTTTGCCATTCCAAGCATAAACTACATAAAAGAAAACGCTGACATTAAAATACATATTCAGCTATTTAATTTAACTCTGTGTTTATTTTTAATCCAGACATAAACATAAATGTGCCTTTAATTACAATTTCATGCCAATGTTGGATGAAATGTGTATTTCTGTTTTTATTTAATTTGTTCAAACTATGTTAGCTCATTTGATGCAACAGTGTGAAACAACACTATACATACAAAAATAAGGCTGTAATCCTGTACATACTGGGAATGATTAGTGTTACTAATGGGCATTAGTAGACATATGTAGGATTATGTTGTAAATTTATTTTGTAACAAGTTTACCTTTACTAAAGAATCGTTATGCCTAACAATGCAATTGTTGCAAATTGAAGACCAAGTGTTTCTCTAAACTTGATTTTGTTGGGGGTCCCAAATATGCTATCAGAGGCAATAGGAACCATACCACATGGTCTACATTCTTAATTGCATGTTATTTGTGAAGGATCATGAATCATGCGCCATGTGAGTGAGTGTGTTGGTAAGTTCCACTTTTGCACTGTTTTCATTATGGCAGAATATTACCAAAAATACTGTCTCCACCTGCATTCTAAATGCACGAGAATAATTCATCTAAATTAAGATAACCCTATACATAGCCATGGAAATTAATTCTCTTTAAAGTCAGTGCGACTTACTTCCAGATAAGTGTGTGTGTGTGTGTGTATACACATAGCAAAATGAATTAATTAGAAAAATGACATCAGGGGAATGGGTGAAACCTCCTTTGCAGTGGGGTGGTCTTGGTACAATTCTCCTTCTGCTCCAGCCACTAATGACTTCCATATAATAATTTTAAATAGAATATTTTGAATATGCATCTGTGGTATCATATCTAATTTCACCCAGAATTATACTTCTCTAGACACATCGGTTATCCAAAGCAATAAGTAATAGCAAGGAGAAACCTAGATAAATGTTATTATTCCAAAGTGAAACCAAAATTAATCCAAATAGTTATTCAGTCAATACTTTCATCTGATCTTATTAGCACAAGATCTCACTGATAGTAAAGCAAGGAAGATACCTTTTTATCACAATTTATAATATATAGCCCTCTAACCAGAATTTCAGGACTTCCTGTGGCATGTACTAGCTTACCTGTTTGATGTCATATGCAAGGAGAACAAATTTTAAATCTGGAGATACTGAATATCTTGATGCTTTGAAAGTTACCTGTGAAAAGAAAGTAGTATTGTTCATTACATTATATGAAGTCAACTCTGGCATTTAAAATACATGAATGATTCTTTACATCACAGGAAACAGATCTTTTAAAAATAAATACAGTTACAGTAATTAGCAATGACATGTTGGGCAAGAGGTCAAAGAAAAAATTGTTTTAAAATCCTATCCTGTGTAAGCTGTCCTTTGAATGTACCTCTTTGAATTGCTGTCTACATTTTTAAGTTTTAGAATAAGCATTTCATCTAAATAATTATGATTGCATTTGTAATTTACTATAAAAGTAAATAAATAACTGTTGGTTCTTATATACACATACTGGAGTCTTCTTTATCTTGCAATTTTGCAAATGACAAAATTACAGAAAGGTCACACATGTATACTTCTTTTTCCATTTCTTTCTATGATCCAAACATTTTACAGAGCATGGTCTATTATGTGCGTGTGTGTGTGTGTCCATACATAGTAGGTTTCAATTATTTGATGGGTAGCAAAAATAGTTTAAGATAAATAAGCTTTATCAAACTAATAATGCTGTATATCTAGACAAAAATACATGACATACAACTGAATTTAATGTCACAAGGTAGGTTTCCCCCTTCAGACCTCCAAACCAACAGACCATTCTTTGGTAAAAGCTGTTTATTTCCAATGCATTTTCAATAAGCACAATCAACAAAGAATGAGTCTTTGAGAACGCACAGAGTAATTTGTTGAAGCCACTCTAGCAACTACTTCTGAGAATTCTCTTTTTGAGTACCCTGAGCCCAATCCCTCTGGAATGGCCCTTTTGGAGACAGGCAACCTCATGTCTATCCATCATCCTTCTTACTGGTAAGCCCATCTCTTCCAGAATCATTTCATGGGATCAAGAGATATACCAGGCTCAGCTGGCTGCAGGAGTTATTCTCCCATGCCCCTCCCTACACTTGTTACACCTGGAGAGGGTGCCCTTGAGATAAGCCCTTCCTCTTCTTAAATTTCAAAATCAGAGAATTCTGGTTCTCAAGGACTCTCCTGATCTGATGATTCTGAATCTGCTTATCTTCTTGGAACGTACATCAAGAATAACCACCCATTTTATTCCCAACATTTGAAGCTATAATTCAATTAAAAGGTATTTTTGTTGTTGTTGTTAGTTGTGAAGTCATGTCCGACCCATCACGACCCCATGGAGAACATTCCTCCAGGCCTTCTTGTCCTCCACCATCCCCCAGAGTCCACTTAAGCTCACACCGACTGCTTCAGTGACTCCATCTAGCCACCTCATTCCCTGTCATCCCCTTCTTCTTTTGCCATCTATTGTTCCCAGCATTAGGCTCTTCTCCAGGGAGTCCTTCCCTCTCATTAGGTGGCCAAAGTATTTGAGTTTCATCTTCACTATCTGGCCTTCTAAAGAGCAGTCAGGGTTGATCTCCTCTAGGACTGACCCGTTTGATCGCCTTGTGGTCCAGGGGACTCGCAAGAGTCTCCTCCAGCACCACAATTCAAAGGCCTCAATCCTTTGGTGCTCAGCCTTCCTTATGGTCCAGCTTTCACGGCCATACATTGCAACTGGGAAACCCATAGCCTTGCCTATACGCACTTCTGTTGGCAGGGTGATGTCTCTGCTTTTTAGTATGCTTTCTAGATTTGCCATAGCTTTCCTCCCCAGGAACAAGTGTCTTTTAATTTCTTGGATGCAGTCCCCATCTACGGTGATCTTGGAGCCCAGGAAAATAAAATCTGTCACTATCTCCATTTCTTCACCATCTATTTGCCAGGAAATGAGAGGACCGGATGCCATGATCTTAGTTTTCTTAATGTTGAGTTTCAAGCCAACTTTTGCACTCTCCTACTGCACCCACATCAAGAGACTCTTTAGTTCCTCTTCACTTTCTGCCATGAGAGTGGTATCATCTGCATATATGAGGTTGTTGATATTTCTCCAAGCAATCTTAATTCCAACTGGTGATTCATCTAGGCCCGCCTTTCTCATGATGTGCTCTGCATATAAGTTAAAAAGGCAGGGCAACAGTGTACAGCCTTGCCGAACTCCTTTCTCAATTTTGAACCAATCAGTGGTTCCGTGTCCAGTTCTCAGTGTTGCTTCTTGACCCGCATATAGGTTTCTCAAAAGACAAATAAGATGGTCTGGTACTTCCATCTCTTTAAGACTTTTCCACAATTTGTTGTGATCCACACAATCAAAGGCTTTAGCATAGTCAATGAAGCAGAAGTAGATGTTTTTCTGGAACTCCCGAGCTTTCTTCATGATCCAGTGTATGTTGGCAATTTGATCTCTAGTTCCTCTCCCTCTTCAAAATCCTGCCTGTACTTCTGGTAGTTCTCAGTCCACATACTGCTGCAGCCTAGCTTGTAGGATTTTGAGCATAACTTTACTAGCATGTGAAATGAGTGCAATGGTGTGGTAGTCTGAACAATCTTTGGCATTGCCCTTCTTTGGGATCGGAATGTAAACTGACCTTTTCCAATCCTGTGGCCACTGCTAATTTTTCCAAATTTGCTGGCATACTGAGTGTAGCACTTTTACTGCATCATCTTTTAAGATTTTGAATTGCTCAGCTGGAATACTGACACCTCCACTAGCTTTGTTGTTGCTCAGACTTCCTAAGGCCCATTTGAGTTCACATTCCAGGATGTCTTGCTTGAGGTCAGTGACCACCCCACTGTGGTTATCAGGGACATTAAGCTCTTTCTTGTATAGTTCCTCTGTGTAATCTTGCCATCTCTTCTGCCTCTGTTAGGACCCTTCCATTTTGGTCCTTTATCATGCCCATCTTTGCATGAAACGTTCCCTTCATAGATCCAATTTTCTTGAAGAGATCTCTGGTCCTCCCTATTCTATTGTTTTCTTCTATTTCTTTGCACTGTTCATTTAAGAAGGCATTCTTATCTCTTCTAGCTATTCTCTGAATTCTGCAATCAATTGGATGTATCTTTCTCTTTCTCCCTTGCCTTTTGCATCCCTTCTTCCCTCAGCTATTTGCAAAGCTTCCTCAGACAGCCATTTTGCTTTCTTGCATTTCTTTTTCATTGGGATGGTTTTAGTTGCTACCTCTTGTACAATGTTGCAAACCTCCATCCATAGTTCTTCAGGCACTCTGTCTATCAGATCTAATTCCTTAAATCTATTTGTAACCTCTACTGTATATTTATCAGGGATATGGTTTAGGTCATACCTGAGTGGCCTAGTGCTTTTCCCTACTTTGTTCAATTTAAGTCTAAATTTTGCAATGAGAAGCTCATGATCTGAGCCACAGTCGGCTCTTGGTCTAGTTTTTACTGACTGTATAGAGCTTTTCCATCTTTGGCTGCAGAGCACATATTCAATCTGATTTTTGTGTTGACTGTCTGGTGATGTCCATGTGTAGAGTCGTCTCTTGGGTTGTTGGAAAAGAGAGTTTGCTATGACCATCATATTCTCTTGACAAAATTCTACCAGCCTGTGCCCTGCTTCATTTTGTACTCAAAGGCCAAACTTGCCTGTTATTCCAGTTATCTTTTGGCTTCCTGCTTTAACATTCCAATCCCCCATGATAATGACATCATTTTTTGCTGTTGTTTCTAGAAGGTGTTGTTGGTCACCTCCACAGAACTGGTCTCAGCCTCTTCAGCACCAGTGGCTGGGGCATAGACTTGGACTATTGTGATGTTGAATGGTTTGCCTTGGATTCGAACTGAGATCATTCTGTCATTTTGGATATTGTATCCCAGGTATTGGTGGCATCAAAATGGTTTTAATGGATCTGATGTAAAAGAAGCATCAGGATATACTTGACACAGATCCACTTAATGAAGCTATTTCATATGTATATGAAGGTATTCCTATCTAAGAATAAAGATGTAAAACATGAGACATCTCAAACTTTCAGGAAAGAGATCACAAGTAATTAAATGTGCTAGCATTAGAAACAGAAATGAAAAGCCAAAGGAAAAGAGAAATGTCAAAATAGTTTGGGTTCACAAAAATGTCCTTCCTCACTCAATAGATATTTGAAACATTTAAGAGGATCCTTCAAAGAAAGTTCTCACATCAATACTGCATTCACAGAGCAATATGTTTACTAAGAAGTAAGCTCTTCTGCATCCAATGAGCCTTAGTCCTAGTCAACTGTGTATAATATTGAACCCTTACTACATGTTCTCTTTCCAGTTCCCCCCTCCACTCTCAGCACCACCAGCCATTCAAATAGGCTGAACTAAGGACAATGACAATGGGAGCAAGGCAACTCCATTTGTCCTGCTGATGGGACATTGTCCCCACTCCCAGCAATTCTAGGAGGCTGAGCTTACAGAGATTGAAAAAGCAGGGGCAGTCGTGCTGAAAGATGGTTTTTTCCAGTTTCCTTTGGGGCCCTTCAGCACCTTTTTCTGGGATAAAGAAATACCAGACTTTTAAAAAAATTGCTCATGCTTAACATAGCCCATAGGTTGACCCTTACAAAGCCTTGAAAGCGCAATCACAAGACAGCTTCAAAAAATAGTGGTCCTGTGGAAAAAAATGACCATCTTTGTTGATTTCAGACAGAAAGACACACTGAACAATAGTTTTGGGCATATTACCACGAAGTATCATTTCATAAAAATAATTATACCGTCCCTTTTCATGTAAAAACAGATTACAAAATTAATTTACAAATGCTGAACTGCAACTAAATCAATGAGAGAAACATGCAACAAACATGCATTAAAAAATTAAAACATGCAACAACATTCTTAATGGCAGGATTTCCCCCCATCCATAATATACTTAATTGTGCATTAATTAGGTCTAAACAGAGCATTTAATGGCAATAAAGCACTTACAAATTACTGATGTAGTTAAGCTGTTAGCTTTTTGTGAAAATCTGCCACAAGTACAATGTCAAAAATTGTAATGCTAAATAAAAAGCCAAATTGCAAGTTGTTTCAAATGATAAAACATTGCCAATATTCTGCAACAACTGTGACTCTCCTTGGAATTACTCAGTATTCAGCCTCCTCTCCCATATTAAGTTACAGTCCTGAGCACTCAGAGGAAGTCCAGTTTAGTTAAATTGGACAGACTCAAAGTTTACCATGCAGAATATGAGGCAGCAGCATCATCAAACAGTAGCAGATACTGCCCTCTACAATGGGAATCTATCATGAGAAAGTGGGAACTTGTCAGCTAGCCAGACAATTTGAAAGGAGCAGACATGTTTATTTCCGGAATGGTCCAGGTGACTTACAAAATTCTCCTCATTTCATTTTACAGAAACAATCCTGTAAGGTAATTTAGGCTGAGAGGCAATAACTAGCCAAAGACAGCCAATGACCTATGTCATTATAAAATGTGGATTACAAACTTTTTACTTCAATAAAGACAGAAAGACTGAGAGAATATACAGAAAAGCAGATTCATACAGATCAGACTTTTCCCAAAAAAGATGATGTTCATTTTGCGAACCATGCAAATGCATTGGTCAAGAAGAAGAAAGACAGATTTATATTTTTAGATGCAGAAAAGATATTTTGCAATGTGTCTTGGCTCCTTTCATTGAAAATGCTTCAATATTTAGACTGTGGTTCAAGTTTTATTAATTAGACTCAAGCAAATTGTGCTAAACTACATGCTAAGATTTTAATTAATGGAGCGCTAACTGATATTTTTCAAATGCAGATGGGAACATGCCAAGGATGTCCTTTATTAGCTATTTTGTATTGGAAATTTTAGCAATAAAAGTAAGATGACCCAAAGATTAAAGGCTTAACATATGATGGAGAAGAATTCAAAATTAAATGCTATGCTGATGACATAGTTTTGACCATTTTAAATCCACATCGATCTATACAATATACAATAGGCCAAGTTGAAAAAATTGGATTTTATTCCAGATATAAGATCAATGAGAAGAAAATGAAAATTATATTAATGTTTTCAATGAAACAGAAAGAAGAAAGTATAAAAAGACTTCAGGATGTGAAATAACTACAAATCTGGTCAAATATTTAGGGATAAACATAATGGGATGTAATGGCATATTATTTCAAGATAAGTATAAAACAATGTGGATGAAGATTCAAAAATATCTACCAAAATGGACTGAATCAAAAGTATCATGGTTGGGAAGAATTTCCATTATGATGTACTACCCAAATTGAATGTTTTATTTCAGATGATACCAGTTTCCATACTGGAAAAAACTCTCCAGGCAAACTTTTATTTGGAATGGTAGAAAGCCAAGGATTAGATTTTAAATTCTTCAAGATGAAAAAAGAGAGAAAATCTCACAGTACTTAAATTAAAGCTATATTATTATGCAGCAATCTTGGTTTGGGTTTCAGACTGGATTATAAATGCTAATGATAGGTTAGTGAAGCTAGAAATAGGAGATCTTGAAGAAGAAATACACAGTTATTTATGGTACAAAGAGTCAGTTAAGAAGACCCTTACATAACATAAGAATCATGTACTAAAGAGATGGCAATATATTTTTTTATTCTATAAGAAAAAGAATTAGCCATCCAATTTTCCTTTGATGTCCCTGGTTGAAGAATGTGGAAAGTTTTCAAGGAAAAAACAATAATTATATAAGCTATTGGGATATGATTTATCAACAAGGGAAAGTTAAGTCTTAGCAACAACTAAAAGATGAAGGGAAAAATACAGTTTATTACCAATCGGTTTCAGGATTGAAAGAGGAAATCCAATCACAGAAAGGTGATTGTAAGAGATCTGCAGGAATGTGAAAAGCTGATTAGGCAACAAAAGGATAATTTGTTAGGAAGATTTTACAAACAATTATTCCAATTTGACACTGAAACTCAGCAAGTTAAGAATGTATGAAAATTTGGACATAAAACTTTGGAGAAGAAATATTGTCCTGCCAATGGGAAGAAAGACATTAGAAAATTTGTTGGTTTAGAAAACTATACATACACACATGCATGTATGGTTTTCTTTGTGAGCCTCAACAAAGTACTAATTGGCAAATATAAATGTTTTTGCCTTTTTTGGGAGTTTGCAGGTTATTAATATATATGTTATATTTGTGTAAGATCCTCTGGCATTCTTATTTTTCTTTTACATTTTTTCTCCCTTCCAGAACTTTATTTCTTTTATGAAAAAGTATATTTTTAAAGAAACATTTGGTAAGGAAATTCTCAAACTCATATGCAATTAGTCTCTCACATTCATCTTTTATAGGCACAACTTGTCTTCTTACTTTTTGGAAGTTGTGGAATCAATTCTGCAATTAATTATTGCAGATTCATATCATGTGCTGTTTTTAAAAATTGGGTTGAGTCATTATAAAATCCCAAATAAATATGTCATAAGAATGAATTGTTTTAACTTAAAATAAAAGTGTAATTCTTATTGCAGTTTTGCAATTTATTTGGTTTTTTAATCCTGATTTCCAAATAAAATTTAAAAGTAGTAAACTATACTAAGAATGAAAACACGGATTGCTAAAAATAGTCTAGTTTTATTGATAATTGGCCTGAACATGAGGAATGTACATTATGGAATATCACCAACCTATTTGTGAAAAAAATGATGTAATCTTTAGTTCATTAAAGATGATGATCAGTGCTTTTTTTGTCATAGAATGCACCCTCCGTTCCAGCACCTTTTTTTGACAGATCTTTCAAGTTTTAAAAGTAACTTTTGAAAATTTGATGTTTGGGCCATGTGGATTTGAATCGCCCTGTTGAGTGTAGCAAAATCGGTCGGCGGCAAAATCATTAAAACGGTGCATGCGGGCTGCTTGTGTGTTGAATCCGATGCATGTGTACTTCATCCGCGCTGGTTGTGATAGCGCTGCTCAGCTTGCGGCGCTGCTCGGCTTGTGATTGGTCATGTGGTTGTGCACCAAGTGCTTACTGCGGGCAGTGACTGTTATGTTTCATTACACAACTGATGTGTGTGGGTGTGTGTAAAGTGACTGACTGCGTGTGAAAGGTAAATAATTGCATGAGTTCTGGCACTTTTCTTACAAAAAAAGCACTGATGATGATGATGATGATGATGATGAGGTGTAGTGTAGTAGTTAAGAGTGCAGGCCTTCTCTTCTCTTCTCTTCTCTTCTCTTCTCTTCTCTTCTCTTCTCTTCTCTTCATTATTATCACACACAGACATACACCTGTTTAAAATGTGGTTTTAAATTGTAATGTCCTTTGTGAACTGCCCAGAAAGCTCTGGCTGTTGAATGGCATAGAAAATAATTAAATAAGAGAAACTTTCCTAATCCCACTTTTATTCTGGAATATGCACAGTCAATTTTTGAACATGATTGGAAAGGGACTAGTATTTGGACTTAATGCTATATTTGAGGCCACTTCAAACCACCTGTGGGTGCAGCCCAGAGTTCAGGAGGATATCTGGAAGAAACCAGGAACAGAGAACAGTCCTGGATTCATGAGATTTCTGTATCACAATGTGAAATTCAGCATGTACTGAAGTACACACTATAGGAGGGTCTGGATCAGGATAGTCAGTATAGCCGATGACCTAACAGTGTACTATTTATACTTAATGCATAGTCTTTGGGTCAGTGAAAGTGTGTTGTATAAACTGAGTGCTTGACATCTACTAAAAGCATACAACATTTTCATGCTCTCCCTGTAATTATATACTTAATAAGAAAAAGAAAAACAATGTTTCATGGGTTGAGGCATTTAAAGAAATTAATCTTCAAAATATTGTCAACCTTTGGAAGGACTTGTCTCGAGAAAATTCAAAGATCCCTTAAGGCTCATTCCTAAGTGAAAAAGGTCCATGATTCCCAGCATGCCCTAAACAGCCATGAGTTATAGGCTATTTTTATCTGAATTTGCCCTCAGGGAGTTAAAATGGCCCACTCCAACTGAGGCTCAATGAGGTATGTATGCCTAATTCCAGTTAGGCTGTTTTGTAAATCCCAGATTAAGTAATTAGTCATCAGAAATATCCAGTGGATTTGCAGCAGATTCAGAGGACAGTCCCAGTGGTAGTTTCTTAACAGCTTAAATAGCAGAACAGAACACAAACAACAACAAAATCAACCACCTGTAATTTCTTTTAAGACATTTGTTTTATTAACATTGTTCCTACCCAAATAAATATTTGTGATGCCAATAAAAAGAAAGTATTAATAAAAGTATGTTGCAACTGATACAGTTTTCAATGGGATTCAGTTTTCTGAATCAATGAGTGACTGTGGGCTGATGCAGAACCATCAAAGATACATGAAGTTATTCCGGAGGCTATCAAACTGAGTGCTATTATACAGAACTATTACCAATGTCTATTACATTTTTGATGTGGTTACTTATCCTGAAATGAAACAGAGACAGGCCAATTATTGAGAAGCTAATTGCTTTCTGTGGATCTATACCTTAGTTTGAATCCTAAAATAAATAGCAAGTATTGACTCAGGCAAAAGCAAAAATAATATAGGTGGCTGCTTGCATGAATTACCCAGCTATTATCATCATTAACAATATGCTACAGCCTAATACAAGATGTGTAAAAGTATAATCATGTGCAGTAAATAAACAAGTCCTTATAATTACAAGCCCGGCCTACTAACTACACAACCACTTTAAGATCCCTTTTGGCACTGAAAAGGCAATGGTAAAGAGATGCACAATAAGAGGATGGAGGAGGAGGAGGAGGAGGAGGAGGAGTATTACTACACTAGCTTGAGGCCAGTCTTGCACTAGTGGAAATCTTCTCATGCAACTGCAATTTCAGTGAGACACCCCTCTTCTTTTCTGCCTCCTGAAGCTCCCTCTGTCTTCAACCCTCCAGAACAGATTTGAGGGAAAATACAGGGGAATGCAGGGAGGAAAGGAGATCCATTGCTCTGAAGATGTAATGGCAACACAGATAAAATATTTGACTCCTTCCTTGGAATAAGAACTAGTAATTTGGAATCCAAACATCTGGGAGAAATACTATAGGCATCTGCACTCATCTATTATAGGCTGCACATCAAGAAATTATAGATACGACGTTTGCTTATGGCTTTGATAAACATTCACAGATACAAATGTGGGAGGTATTTTAAGCTTGTACTATATCTGGCAAAGGGACCAAAATTGCATGGAGTGTCCCCTCTTTTCATTAGCGCCAAGTCTAAAGCACACAAAGGGGTGGTTCCCTTATACCCTATCAATCAGTTGCATTCTGAGTTGTGCTCTGTTGCACAAACCTGGCATGACAATCCATTACTACCCATCAAGTATACCCACAGTGGCCAGGTTCGCATGAAATTCCATTGCATGCAAGTCTCTGCTTGAACGTACTGCTCAGGCAATCACTTGGTTACCCAGGCAGATGGTTACCACACTCCTGTTATGTCCTCCTTTCCCTGCCATGGTAGCTCCAATGAGTGAAAGGCCTGTCCTTGTTTTATTCTTGCCTATGGACACCCTCCCAATTGGTACAGTCACCCTGAAGTGGATTCCCCCCTTCTTTCAAACAGAAATAAACAGTCTTGAGACAATCACCCCATTCTTACTTCAGGTGCTCTCACTTGGCCTTGGTTTAAAAAGGAAGGTGATGGACACTTAGTTTGGCAAATGGAAACAAAGTGAGCAATGATGCATGTGGTGTTAGGGAACTGAGGGCAGCAGAGAATGAAAGCTAGAAACAATCACTTCGGTCGCCCCTCTCGGCAGCAGAACCCATCTTGTTTCCATACTAGGAATATTACAAAGGCAATCCTGGGTCTGGATGACCAGAGAAGCTATAGTGAAATGCAGAAACTTTAGACAAGACCACTGATGACCTCCGTGGTGTCACAAAGCCAATCTAACTATGCAGGAACTCTGGAATCGGGTCCAGATGATGCAGAAGTTCCACAATGGTAAGATTTCATCATGGGTTCTCACGTTGCATAAACCTGCCTGCTGCTTCAGCACAGTGGCTTATTTTTCCAAACAGGAAATAAGAGAACTCATGGGCTGTTTTAATGTTCGTTTTACCCATGGTCAGCTGTTACGCCATCTGATCCCAGACAACTAGTCCCACCATGGATAAACGGAGGTGGCAGCAAACAGAAGGCAAGAACAGCAACCCTGACCCCATTCTTGGCAATGACGCCCATGTCACCAACAGTTGCAATGTGCCCAAGTGGCACATTGGAGGGTCTGTCACCGATTGCCTGGGCATTTTTTTTTTTTTTTTGCACATCAAGCAGGTGAAAATCTTTTTCCACACACATTCTCTCTCTCTCTCTCTCTCATTCTCTCTCTCTCTCCCCCCATTCCCTCCTTGCTTTCCCCTGATAGCTTTTAAAAGGCAAGGGGAAGTATAGTTTCAAGATCTTTTTTTTTTTTACCTGATAGACCTCAAGGTGATTCACATTTTTCATTTTTCCCCAAGAATGTAGCTGCATATAGCTTATATGTCCTGGAGTGGGGAACCACCGATTGCCCTGTCAAAATCTTGTTTTAAAAGGGACATTCTTTTTTTAAAAAAAGAAGCTAGAGTCCTAGGAGAATGTGTAAAATATATGTCACTACATGCACACTTCAGAAAGGCTGTCACAGGCTT
Source organism: Varanus komodoensis (assembly GCF_004798865.1). Lineage (NCBI taxonomy): Eukaryota > Metazoa > Chordata > Lepidosauria > Squamata > Varanidae > Varanus > Varanus komodoensis. The sequence continues at coordinate 14,700,576 of NW_025335798.1, forward strand.
TAAAAAAGTAGTAAAATTGGAAAATTCAGAGCAAGCCAAAAAATGTGCTTGTGCTCTCAGCAGGGAAGCAGAGAATGAGAGAGTCATTCCACATTGTTCTCTGGCATGTCAGATGGATAATGATAGAAGGCAGGGGAGAATCACCAATGGTGAACACGATTGCCCACCAAGGTTTATCACAAAGGTAGGTTGGTGCAATGTGTGAATGTGCCCAGTGAAGCAGTGGGTGATGCAAAAGACTGTGTATGGAAGTCCAGGGAAAGCAAGGATGTTAATTAACCCAACATGGAGAAAATTCAGATTCTAAGCTGTCCCTAAGAAGGCAAGGCACAGGAGACACAAGGGGAAGACAGTGGCATACATTGCAAAATAGAAACTTGTGTTGTTCCAAAAATGTCTACTACAGTTATTCAAACTTTCTAATCAATTTGATGGAAAAGAAATAACCTTCAAAAATGTTTGGAGAGAAAATTCAGAGGGGGCTACCTGCACATCAGTAAAAACCTCTGTGAAATAAGAAACCTTCTTTTCACAAAAGTTTCTCCTACAGATCACTACGTGCAACCTGTTAGGGAGGCCCAGAGTAATGGAGACATGTGTAATGGAAAGAAAAAAAACACACACAACACCATCGACCACTTCTAAATGGTAAGATAAATTCCATTCTATTAAGAATGCAGCTATTCCCACGTTTCACAGGTATCATATAAAGACCCATTGATCTGTACAAGCTTTTGGACTAGAGACAAATATTTATTTTGTTTCTAATGTAGTGATTTTTCATTATATTTTATTGTATAATTTGTAATTTTAGAGTTCTGATTTTAATGGTGTTCATGTATTCTTCCCTGGCAAGAAAGAGGTGTGTGTGCACAAGCACCCGCGTGCAAACAAGTGTGCATATGCGTAATATGTGAAACTCAAAAGAAATTCTAAAGTGCATCAACCATGAGACAAAACAAAACAAAAACCAGTTTCACAGAAAAAGGTAGCTTTCAGGAAATCGAAACATAGGTTTTGGCACAATTTCAACAGACTAAAATGTTCAAGGGCCTTTTTCTTTCATAAGAATTTAATTTTAGAATAGCACTTTTTTCTGATTTATTCTTGTTTTGATTTTTAACAAGGCCTCTTTTAGACATAACTCAGTGCTTTAACTCAGAAATAGTTCCTAAATTTCTTTAACTTAAAACAACAACAACAAGGGCAACAACCCACAAGCCAATCATTGATTTAATCGGTACTGATAACTTTAGAAAATCATCATGAGAAAAGAAAAGAACTAATTCCTGGCAAGAGGAGGAGTACAGTTCCGTTCCACGGACTGGCGCTTAGGGGATAACTGTGTAAACAAACTCTCAGATTGAATTTCTTGCCTCTTCTGAAAAAAATGCATTCGTGACCTGAGTTTTCATTCTCTACTTGACAGTGATACATGAGGGTGTGATGCTCCTTAGACAAGCAGAATCAGCTTCTTCTCTGTGCCCAAGAATGCACCTGACAACCGTGACCACAAGTATTGCCACTACCATAGATTACATGGGTGATAGTCAGATGGAGACAGAATGACACACCACCACAAAGCAGGCCTTTCCCTTCTCTCTATCCACAGCCTTTCTTGCTTTCACAGGTTCCAGTGATATGAACACTAGTTTTCCTTGCAGGTACAGTAGACAATCTGTCAGGCCACTCTGTCCTTGAAACTAGAGCACAATGTAATGAACTCAGAGAGAGAGAAAAGCAACTTCTTTAAACAGTTTTAAAATGCCCCTTTGAGTTTGTGCTTAGCAAAAGCATCAGGACTTTTATATGTTTCATTAGGTAAGTTTCATTTATTGCATCCTATTTAGCAGTTGATAAATGCTGACTGCCAGTCAACTAATACACAATTTGGTTTATAGTTATCTATATAAATAATTAGATAGATAACTATTATAAGTACACACAGATGGAATTTTCCTATCAAAAATGGGTCTCCAGATAGCAGGCAAAATTTTGCAGGATCCAAGACATATGTTTTATCAAGTGCCCTTTAATATTAGCTTATAGGTTGATGAAATTGCAGTAATCTTTAATAAAACAGCAAAATAGTTGAGAACTACTTATACTGGGTATACCCTAACCCTATATCTTACAGAATTCAAACATGTTAACTTCTCAAATATAATAATTAGCAAATCAGCCTTCAGACTGTTCAAATATAAGACCTACGTTTAACACCAGGCTGATAAGCAAAAATAAAAATAAGAACATCACAATAAAAACAGTAACAATAGCAAATAAACAACCATAATTAAAAAAACTCCAAGACAACTAGTCAAATTGTTATACAGGAACAGCAGCAGCATCTAATAAAACCCTATTAAAACTACAGTCATAACTATTAAAATGCCTGGAAAATAAAAAAGGTTTTCACCTGACATTGAAAGAAAAAAAGAGTAGGTGCCAGGTGAACCTCTTTTGGGCAGCACATTCCAAAAATGGGGTGTCACAAATGAGAAGGCCCTTCTCCTAGTCATCACCCTGCTAGTGGGCAGGGTCTCCTTCACATGGTCCCCAAAGGATGATCTAAAGGCCAGGTACATATGGGGAAAAAGACTTTTTATCAGAAGCCCTATTTTTTCCTTTCAAGTGCAACTGCATTTCTTCTTGCTCTTTGCATTTCTTCTTGAAATCTTTCTCTTTTGAAACACACACACAAACAAAACCCAAGTAACAAAAGAAGATAGCAGTCATTCCTGGAACCAACAAAAAAAACTTCCTTAGGTTTCTAAAGGTCAATGTCTTATCTTTAGTATTTGCTTTAGAACAGGGTTGCATCAACTCAGATGTTAAAGACATTTCAAGCAACATACATACATGAATAGTTACCAACTAGCTGTACAACTGAAAACAAATATCCATTTGTTCTGAAAAGTGGAAGGAAAATTTTTCAGATTGTTGACTAGAATTAACAAAAGCTATTTGTGTCCCATTTCCTGCCATCTCATGCAACTCTCTTTTGTACCCACATACCAGTTCTAGGCTTGAAGAAATTCCCAGGACTCCTTTATTCCTCTCAAACATTCTTTTCAAACACCAAACCAAACCACACCACCTGGCATTGTCAGATAATGATAGGGATGAAAATTACTCCATACGGAACACTAGGAAATAATGTGGACCTGACTCATTTTGTATTCAGAAATCTGTGTGTTTTATGGCTTGTGATCCATTCTGTGGAACTGCAAAATTGTGTCTGATGAAACACACAATTGATTTTTTAAAATGTGTACATTTGAAACACTATAAACACTTTAAAACACTATATGGATTTATTTCCATTCCTTAAAGAATATACACAGCCATGGAACAGTTTTGGAACTGGAAAATAAAGGAAGTCCACAGAAAAGGGCTGGCAGATTCATCATCACTAGCTTCAACTCTTCTTTTGTGCAAGGGTTCTATAAACTGACATAACCTTAAAATGAGAAAGGGCCTTTTTTATCTTTACTTCTGAGAAACAGCAGGTTGCATTGAGAAAGCTGGGAGCTGCTAGAATCTCACAGAATGGAACTTTCACCTTCTTGCTCCCCTCTGCAGCCCGCACAGAAATAAGGAGCAGGCTGGCCAATGCCAGGCAGAGCACTAAGCAAAGAACTTCTGCTTCTTTTTCACCTGAGCTAGGATATCTTCAGCAGTGCAAGCCCTTTGTGGTTGCTGTGAGGATATAATAGAGTGGAAGATTTTCTCCATTTCCTCGAGTTTCTTGCAAGAGGAAAAAAGGAAGGGTACAAACAAACAAACAAACAAACAATCAAATGTCTACTCAGAGTCAAATGTTCCTATGACGTAAAATACTGTAGCTGATGTTGAGAACATGCTTCTAGCTTTCCTGCATGTACTCCATCTAACCCAGTTCACAGTACCTGCTCTCATCTTCTCCATATGAATTGGGCTCTGGAAAGAATGTGAAGGTGTTTCATGGGCAGTCAGGAGCAAGTCCCCATGCCAACACATACTGTAATTAAAAGTGTACATTAAGAGTTTGTACCAAAGTGGAGGGGTGGAGTTATCTGATGTTTGCAGAGAAGGAAAAGAAACTCTGCTTTGTACATATTTAGATGTGTAGCTTTCTGGATACTAATAAAATCTTTAATGATTCAGAGAAAACTCAGTTATATCAGTTTATATTCATCATAAAACAGTAATACTTACAAAAGTTGCATTTTCCAGCAATAATGTAGTTGTATTTGTTTCTACATTCAGTTTAACAACATGTCCATGCCTGTTTTTATACACCACTTCTGTATCTGTTAATAGAAAAAATGCATTAAGGATTAGCTAAGGCAAAACATTTCATGCAATAACTCCTTAGTTAATGGAACTGTTCAATGAAGAAAAGTGATGTCCATTCAATACATTAAAATGTGCTTAGATTGAAGTAATGACTTCATTAGCAGCATTGAATTTCGTGGATAAGTCCAGAGATAATTGGAAACTCTCAGTGCTTCTAGTCTTCCTGACCTCACTAATGGAGGAGGTTTCACCACATCAGCATAGCCACATCTTACTCCTTTGTGTAAAACAAGACCAATTGTCCCATGGAAAAGCAGTTGCACTGGCCATGATGTCCTAACCTTGAGACCTTTATTAGTTTTGACCTTCGTGGTTGTTAATTAAGTGTCCTGTGTCCAAAGAATAGAGTCCTTGGACACAGGACACTTGCCCCAGGAAACAGTAACATAAACAAATATTTGCAAGAACTTTTAGCTATTTCATTAACTTACTGCTCAACTTCTAAAGAGGAAAATCATTCATGAAAGATGCCTCAATGCTTCTGAATGAGTTAAGCTCTGGTTATACTTCCAAACAATTTATATCAACCATACGACATTGATGCAAAATGAAGAAGTACAAGGAAAAAGCTATAATGTAACAATTTCTCCAAAGAACACCTATTGGTCATGTTCTGACTTTATTTATACGATTTATGAAATTATAACCATCGATGATGGAAATGCTTCCACTGGGCTACTCCTACCATCCTGCAAGTCTCCTGTTTGATGCCTCTTAACAATCACTCCCACCTGGCTCCTTCTGTAATTGGAAGTGGCTATATGAGCTGGGGACTCATAATTTCTGGTTTAGTTAGTTTGACATCTAGATGGAGAACTCTGGCTCTTCTATGCCTTGAGATGTCAGAAAGGCAAACCAAGAACAAACCTTGGCCTCATGATGTACTTGCTGTGACAGAAACAAGCCAGAATTCTTAGCACACTCACTGACATGAGAGACCAGCACTGACATGCAACAGTGCTGGTGCACTGTTCATAGAAAACAACAGTGGTGGTGCTGGTGCTGCTGGTGCTGTTCTAACCAGACCAGCACATAAACAAGCACTACATGTAAATATTGATTGTAGTCGAACTTTCTGACAGTATCATGTTGCCTCATGCCACCTTTGTTATTTTATTCAACCCGTTATCAAACTCTCCTGTTATGCCTTGTGGAGTAGGGTGGGAACCCTAGTTCAAGGCAATATCCATGATGCCTTCCCACTCCCCGTAAGTATGTCTGTGGCCAGAACACTTTCTTTCACCTTTACCAAAGCCTGTGGGATGACAATATTCCATTGCCTTTTACAGAGGTGGGGGAAAGTGTTTCCTGCCCCTGCACAAAAATAGCAGAAGGAGGGACAAGAAAAATGAGAATCAACAAAATAGCAGCAAGAAAAGCAAGGAGCTAAACAGCAGCAGTGCTCCCAACTTCATGGCAACTTGTGCTAACATCTGGGAGACATTTGCAAATGCCATATGTGCTCGTGGACTTTCAATTGGATGTGTTTAGGTTGTCCTAGTTCCAAATTCTAGCCAAACCTAAGCACAATCAATGGAAAAGAACTGTACATTCCTCCCCAATTTACTCTTGCTCCCCTTCTGTAATACTCCACCTCTCCCTTTTAAGATTCTTTATTTGGGTCATGCCCCACAATTTCATTGCATTCCCACATCACCCCCCTGCAATGTTATCAAAAGATTACGACACCCTCCCCCAGCAATTCTCCAAAAGATTAGGACACCCTCTGGCGCAGATTTAGGAGACACACAGCTGACTGGAGAGCATAGCAAATACAGGGAGAAAAGAGAGCAAAGGGAAGACTGCAAGACTGGATTTAACCTTTGGGGCAATCCACTGTCCTATTTGATTCTGTAAAATCTCACTATATTAAATAAATGAATACATAACTCAATAAAATGTCAGCCAGCCATATTAGTCATTTTATTTGTCTCAGAGTTAATTAAAAATGACACAATTAAAGATAACATTGAGTAGTTTTCAAAATCAACTTAATTTAAAAGTTACAAATGTCTATGCCCAGATAGTTAAGACAGGAGTTTTAAAGGGGATAACCGGTTAAAAACTAAAAATAAGCTTTTACTTATTCAGAGGTAGTGCCAGTGACTGATTACTGGCCCCTCCAAATACCCTAAAGGGCAGCCTGGTGTTTTGAAGTACAGCTGCCATCAACTTATGTCACATGTTTGTGCTTGTGGGAGTCAAAGCGCAAAACATCTCAACAGCACTGGTTTGCCAATCCCTGCTCTTTCGGTTCGCTGACATCATGCCCTGCCTCTCTCTAGCTACCGCATGAGTCACTGATTTACATGAAGCATCTTGGTCTGATTAAAAAAGACAGTTCTTAGAAAATCAACAATTATTTGTTTTCTAAATTAGAACAGATATGGCTTCCTTATGGATGCTGTGTTTTTTAACCTGAGGGCCCATTTATTTTCTGCTGTTCAGGCTCATAGGTGAGCTTCTAAAGGAATGGCAGCTTTGTGACAGTATGACAAATGAGGGTCACCACCTCTAAAATTGTGTTCACTGTTAACAATAAAAAGCAGAAGGCACAGGGCTAAAGTGTGGCTGGCCTCCTCGGTATTTCTGCTCCAAACACTTCTATTCAGAATTAGGGACAATATGCCACAACATGAAAAGGTATCCGTTGTCTCCCCTCTGCTGCCAGCCCCATTTTGTGTTTTCACATGCACAAGTCCAGAATAAACAGAAGAACAAAAGTGCATTTTCCAGAAGGAATACTTAAGGACAGATTATCTTTTGAGTTACATCCATGTGACCCACTACAGAAGCATCTTTTTGAAAGGCAGCTATACAAGCATATTAACATGAAAGTCTGGCCATTGTTTAACTGTTTTAAAATCAGTACAGAATCTGTGATATATTTTAAACTCATTTTAATTTGTTCAGATAGCACTGGAGAAGAATTTTCTTCTCTGTTTGTCATTTTACAAGAAATATGGCAACCCAAATACAGGATATGGAAATAAATATTCTGGACAATCAATGTTAGTCTTCAAACATGTGTAATTTGATACTAATGCTAACATAAAATACTAATGCTAACATAAAATACTAATGCTAACATAAAATACACAATGCAAGTCACATTGGTAGAAGCAGAACCCTGCTTTAAGACCAGCCACACAGGTGGTGGGCAATATGTAAGCAAGAAAGTCTCAATACTTATGCCTGTCAACAGTTGGAGTGGCTTCCTGTTGGTCACCAAACAAATGTTCAGTGTGAGATAGACTTAGGGCAGAAAGAAAGCAGGCTGGAATTCAGCAAGCTGAGCCAAGGAGTTCCAACAAATTCCCAACCCCAAATCAGATTCCTTACACATTGCTAGTGTAAGCGACGTGTAGAGAAACACCAATAGCATTTGCCGATATGATGGATTTTCTAAGGAAACACATTGTACAAATACACACTGATTGGATTTACTTGACATGGCAACCTCATTGGGTTATCAATAATGGGTTTTTCACTAATTCACACAAGGCAGCTTGTTTATGACCAGTGAGCCAATATGATAACCCAGGGGTTGCTATAAGGATTGTTGTACCTACAGTAGATTGCCATGTCATCTAAAACTGGACAATGGATCCCATGATACAGGAAATAATCCAAATCAACTAGCAAGTGGTTCGATAGATTGGCAAGAAGTCCACTGACAACTGTCAGCAGCTGTTAAACTGGGGATAATAAAAGCTGGCTGTCAAAAAAGTTTTCTTGATTTCCAGGAAAAAAATGGGTAAAAGCTGAAAAAAACAGAAAACAGGGTACAGGAGACAATTCTGTTCTGCCATGGTATCCCACTGGACACTCTTGGAAGGAGGAAAAGAGAGGCAGAGAGCCAAAAATCTACTTTGTTAGGCACACTGTGTGTTTGCAAAACAGGCTATTCATTGTGTAATATTACCAGTGTGGGTTGGCATGATGTGCAAATATACCCACTTCTGGAGTGGTACTGCGGATCACTTATGGCTGCCCAATTGAATTTACATTAATCATCGATTAAATGCATTACTTTATGGATTGGATCCAGATTCAGTCATTTGTAGAGCAGACCCACTAGAAATAATGAGGTAGGTAAATCATAACTAACTTAAGTCACCTTTATTTTGGTAATTATACCCTAAGTAAAACTAAATATGGATCCACCCATGAGCCCTACTCAATTTAACTCTGGCACTAAGTGAGCTAAGCTTCAGCAATATACAAGTAGGGATTCACGTCACATTAAGACAAATTCCAAATGCAATACGAAATCAGGCCGAATCAAAGCAATGGAGGGTGGGCGACTTACCCTCTCTGAGTATTATTCCAAACTTTAAAGGAGCGATGGATTGTACTGAACCTTCTCCCCAGAATGTATTCCAACCCATGAATACCTACTTTAAAATCCAGAGAGAAACCCTCCACTGAGTCACTGATGTCCAAAGGGAAGCAGCAGCCTGAGAAGAACCTGAGCACTCCTGCAGCTCTATTTGTGCTGCAGAGCCACACGGAGACTCAGGGCCACTGGGGAAACAGGAGGCTGTTCCGATTGTCGGTCTCCACAAGTAGTGCACAGGGAGATGCAGTGAGGAAGAGGAGAACGGAGGAGCCAGAGCACCTCCTTCCCTTCTGTGCTTAGCCTGATTGGGTTCAGTGCTCCTGAAAAGGGCTTCTGTAAGAGTTGGCACATTTCCCCCCAAGCTCTCAACATAACTATCAAAGTGTGGAGGGGAGGAAAGGAAGAGGACTGGCAGATCTAGCTTTACTCACAGTGAAAGGTTTTACCTCATTCACTGTAATTTTTTGAGAAAGACTCTCCTTAAACCCATTGTTACCTGACACGAATAAATAGCAGTGTTCCAAAGTTGGCATGCAGCACCCCACAGACCCTGAGATGGCCTTCCAAACAAACCCAAGTTGCACTTAACACAACATTTGCACTGAGCTCTCTCATGCAGTAGTTCTTTTTCCTCGGGCCAGAGGCAGAGAATGATTGGATGTTCTGAGGAAGCATAATCTCCTCAAAATCAGTGCTCCTTCAGTATTGTTATAATCTATACACTAATTCCCCCCATCCCCCCCACACCGCCATCAGTCCTATGAATTGCACAGCCCCATTTTACTTTTTGAGTTTGCAACTGGTGTCTGCCAAATCATTTATGTTTTTCCTGGTCTCTTACAGAAATTCTCTTCCTCTACTTCTTCACCTTCTACCTAGTTCTGTATGTAATGCTTGCTTTGGGAGGTCAGAAAACTCTACAATTAAATCAAATAAGTCTGAAATTTTATGAATCTGGCTTACAAGATTTCCACTGGAGCATGCGTGCATATGTGCATGTGTGTTTTATGATTTGCACAGTTTCAGTGGACTTCTGGAGGCATTTTTAAAATTTTATATAATATTATGCAACTTAAGTTGCAGAAAATACCAAAAATTAAAAAGTGCATTTCCCCAAAGACCAAGGCATAGAGATATACACTTTTCAGTAATTTATGTATCCATGGGGATAATTGCCCATTTTCAGGTATTTATAAATTTACAAATGAATAACACAAAATTAAATTCCCATCAAATAGCAGACAATGGAACAGGAGCTAGTTGATATTCTACAAAATGCAGATGAACAGATTTTACAAGTTACACATATCCTTGGTAAACCATTTTCTCCATTCTGTAACAAAACCACATATTTAGTAGTCTTGAGTATTTTTGTGATTCAATCCTTATTTCACATGGATTAACAGTCTCTGTGGTATGGTTGTAAAGAAGAAACCTATATCTATGCCCAAAGTCAATAATTATATGTATTGATCAGATACATGTGTACATTTACATGTCTGATTGCAGACAATTCATTTCATAAGTCTGGGAATCTGGAATGCTTTGGCGTGACAGAAGCTTAATCATCCATGAATTTTATTTTCATTCTGTTGCGTTTGAAGCACTTATATTCCATTTTCCAGGTATATCATCTCCTAAATAGTAATGTTATTTCATTTTATTATTTTATTTTGTGTGCACGTGTGTATGCCCAGGAATCACCCAAAATGTAATTAGCATTTATATAACATAACAGAATAAAACTGCAGAAAACAAACACCACGGCAAGCCTGAACAGATACAAGAAGTGTTTACACAGGAGTTAAAACATAAGATAGCAGAAGTTGGTTGGATTGGGCCAAAGGCCTTTCTGGTCCTGCATTCTGTTTGCACAGCGGCCAACCCACTGCCTGTGACAAGCCCACAAGTAGGGCATGGATGCAATGGATCTTCTGCTCATGCTTCCCAGAAACTGGCTCACAGAGGCACGCTGCTCTGACACCCGAAGTATTATAGAAGCACCATAGGTACTGGCCACTGATAGCTAGAGCCTCCATGAATTTAACTAACCACTTTTTTACACCTTGACAAATTTATCAGTTATATAGCAGGCTTCCCCTGGTGCTATCCAGATGTTTTCAACTTAACTTCCATCACTCCAGCCAGTATGCCCAATAGTCAGTAATGCGAGGATTGTAGTCCAAAACATCTAGAAGAGACTAAATTAGGGAAGCTATGTCAAGAATGGAGATACCGAGCACAGAGAACATCTTCAAAGCCTTACAACTCTTTTGTTTGAGAAATTTCCAATTCGCTAGTTGAACAAGCTGCACTACTGCATTCCACCTTTGACCTCAGGATCCTGGACTTTTGGGGCATTGGTTAGGACTGTTGCAGTACAATTTGTATTCAGAAGCTACACAAAACATAGATGAATGTTTAAGGCAGAATTGCACATTGCAAATATACCTGAGTGAATTTGTGTTTCCCTGTTAATCACTCTAGAACATATTTATGACTTTTTCACATGTCTAATACAGAATCTGCCAGTTGTCGCTGCACCCACAACCAACCAACCAACCCACCAACCCACCAACCAACCAACCAACCAACCAACCAACCAAAAATAGTACTCAGCTAGCAAAAGGGTAGCTTAAAGTTCCAATGTTATAGGGCAGGAGGCTTGTGTCTTAATCAGTAGCTGTATAACCCATCCTTTCTCACTTTCCATTTATTGCATGTAATAACTCTGGGCAATGATAACATTTCATACCAATATTAGAATACTATAGTGCTATTTTCTGCCAACATTGAATAGTAAGGCTAGAGATAACTAAATTGTGTCAATGCCTTTGGAAGGACAGGACATGGCATTTGGTTGAATTGGGGATAACAAGAATGCTTTCACATTAATTAATTTCTATGGGTCGCTAAGGACATCCAAACTTACATAAACATGCAGAGGATGTGGGCTTTATAGATAATTCTAATGCAGACTTAAGCTAAGCACTATAAAAGCTTTACTGGTAGAATTATTTTTCCTTGTGAGATGAACATAACCCATGTTCATTTCAAGCCAAGGCATATGTTCCCCCATTGAGAAACATAACATTTTTTATGATTACTTTTCCTGTATTATTTTTAATTGACAGTGTGGAGGGGGAGGCAGTAAATAACACTGTTTATTTTAACAGCAAAATGTTAGAAAAAAAATGATCCAGATAGCAATACACTAAATTGTAGAAAAGTCCATTCTAATTAAAGTTGTGAGTAGTTCCTCATCTAATAAACATGAGATACAAAACAAATTTCTGTGTAATTAAGTATTTTCTAATTAATTAAAGGAATCCATTAGGGTATAATCCTATATTCAAAGGCTGCAAACTGAAGGGTCATAGGTTTTTGAAGTAGCATCTTATGCTTCTGGAATACAGGATGCATTGTTGCCATAGAACATATACCAGATAGACTGTCATGGGTACTATGTGGACAATACAGTGAACCTACCCCCCACAAACATTTATTCTATGTTCTGAGTGGAAGGAAGGGAGTATTTTCGAGCCTGTGTCCTGAATTCTTTCATAGGAAACTTTCTGGAGACTGTTTGCCAGTGGCAAATGGAACTGCGGCCAAATGTAGCAGGGCCACTCAAGTCAGATTGGAAACCACCCCACGAGACCTCATCTTGCTTACTCTCCCTCACACAGAGAGCATCCTTTCTCTCAGTGATATTTGCATTCTCTCTCCCCTTCCCTCTCTCCAAAGCTGCCTTCCAAGATGTACAGGAAAGGGGTGTTTCAGGGTGATTCCAACCAATGGAAACAGGAAGTTCAGCCCTTCTTAGTGATGATCACCCAAGGATGCCTCTCATACAGCAACTGGCCTTTTTAAAAGTTTGAATTGTCAACAAGGGAGGCTTTTACAGAGGCTATTTATGGACCAAATAGTATGGGGAAGTTCCACAAGCCACATCCCATTGAAATAAAAGGCAGGAACATCCTTTGTGCCTAATCCTCACTCTGCCACTTTAATCCTGTCAACAACAAAACTTGATATCAGCCCTATAACCCAGCACAAAGAGTTTTCCCATCATTTACTTTAGTAGAGAAATACAGGCTTTAAAATTGTCTTTCATCATTCCTGAAAAAACAACATGCTTTGAAAATATTCACTTTGCCACATTGGAACATAGCTATAGTGTAATTAAGCACCCAATCATATCATACCACAAAACAAAAACATAGTTTTGCCAACAAACCCAAGACCACTTGCCACTGCCTGAAGAAATAGTAAATTACCTTTCTGTATAACTAAGTAAAAACAACTATGGGAGACCCACCCACACTCTGCCCCACATGCAAAAATGGTGTTTTCTGTGAATTTGATCTCTGATTTTTCTGTGATTTGGAAAGGCCTTATTTATTTATTTCTATCCCACATTTTTTTCGTATAACAAACTCAAAATGAGTTATATCATTCTCCTCCTGGTGCTCTCAATCTTCTCCCCACAAGAAGAACCCTGTGAGGTAGGCTGGGCTGAGATTCTACAACTGGCCCAAAGCCACCCAGTTGGCTCCATGGCTGAGCAGGGACTAGAGCTGAGATTGCCACAGTTCCAGTCCCTCGCTCTTAACCAATACTCCATACTGGCTCTCATTTCTTCCTTCTGCTACCATCTCCAATTTTCCACTGAACTTGTCTACTTTCAACACTAATCTCTTATTCAAGTACTGTCAATTTGTACTGTTCTGAAGATTTTTGCAGATCTAGTTCCCTCGGCAACCAATAGAAATTTTGACTAGCAGCAGCAGGAGTTGGCGTCATTACTCAAGGAGAACAATAAAAGAGGCAAGAGTTGAACTCCACCAAGACGATGAAATATCTCTACAAGTGAACTAGGCTATTAAATCATCAGGAGGATATTAAGGTCTGTCAAGAGCTAGTTTGAGTGGCACCGTATTGCTTCTGTTCCTGATATACTACAGGTTTTTCCAGTCACAAGAGGACGTCTGACTTCCTTTATCATCTAAAGACAAGAGGTGACTTGAAGACAACAGATGTTCTTTTTGAATCAAGTGTTTTGCAGGAAGAATTTCAGCCTGTTCCCAAAACTCTCACATCAGTGATAACAGGAAAGGAAAGTTAAATTGCTCATGTAGTAGTGTAGTGATTAGGAGCATGGGACTAGGACTCAGGCGATCTGGGTTCCAGTCCCCACTCAGTCATGGAGAAACTGGGTGACTTTGGTCCAGTCACAGACTCTCAGCCCAACCTACCTCACAGGGTTGTTGTTGTGGGGATAAGCTGGAGGAGGAGAATGATGAAGCTGCCTTGAGCCCTTTGTAGGAAAAAGGCAGGATATAAATCAAAAAATAAATAAATGAATGAATATACTTCCACTTCTTTTCTAATCGCCTTTCTCAAATCCTGTAAAGTGCACTGAATTTCAGAGTAATTAGGAGAAAGTAAACTGGGAAGAATATGACTCTAATCTCTGGAATTGTTGGCCAATTCTGAAATGAAATATATTTATATCAATATCTACTTGCAAATGCAAGAAGGATGTTTTCTAAATGTGTTAGTATTCAACATTTTGAATCATTTAGGTGCAAATAATTTTGTGCCATCCCTGAACAGCACTGCATTATACACAGATGTGTTTAGTCACAGCTTTTGCTTATATACTGCTCTTAATTTTTATGTCAATCAGTGCAATAATGAGTTACAGATAGATGTGTAGAATTACCTGTTTACTTCATAATCCTAAGTAGAGGCTGACATTTACAATTTAGTCTGAAACAGCACCAGCTATTTTAACCATGCAAAAAATTACCAAGAATATTTGTTTTGGTAGATTGCCTGGAATGTTTGCAGCTCCAGTGCAGAAAGACCAAAAGACTTGGAAGCATAAATTGCAATATATTTTTCCTTGTTGAATTTTGTTTGAAATAGGCAGTATAGGCAGTATAGCATATATTAATAAAAACATATTCCTGGAAAGCTGATGGAGAAGCATCGATCTTAGAATGTTAAAGAACACTTTGTATCTTGTGCAACAGCATTACATGATTGATAAGGACATTTTAATTGTCATATTCATGTTAAAATGTTATTGATATAAAAAACAAGCACATTGTTCTCCACACATCTAATTATTTTACAAGATCTTTGCAAAATAACAGGTGTCTTAATGTGACATGAACAAAACATTTTCATTAAATGAGATTCATTATTCCAGAGATATTAGCATACAAGCCAAATGGAAGTATATAAATAACATTATAAAATCATACCATGTTAATGCTTTTTATTAAATTAAACTATGGAGAATTGCTTTGAACTATATGATTTTTCCTACATGTGTTTACCATTATATTTAACCCTTCTTTCATCTTGAGTACCTAATGAAGAGTTTTAATATACATGGAAGGACATGAGAGTTTAAAATAGCTCTGTCTTTGAAAAAATAGCTAATCGGTGTTCACATATTTAAAGCCCATATGGGACAGAAACTAGACACATGCAGTGTTTTGTAGAAGTATTCACTCCACTTTGACTTTTTTACATTTTGTCATGTTACAGCAGGCAATTGAAATGAAATTAATTGGCATTGATACCACTTGTTATATGCAATATTGTAAATATTGTGAAGGTGCAAAATATTTTTAATGTGGCACTAATGTGTGAAAATAAGCTGGCACTTGTTGCTTGCATAAGAATTCAGCCCCATAAGTCAATGCTTTGTTTGTATAGATTCTGCCATGTTCACCCATTTTTTTCTGACCAAATTGCTGCAGCTTTGCCAGACTGAATGGGGACTGTAGACAGCAATTTTCAAGTCTTGCCACATATTCTTATTGAAATTAAACTCTGGGCTCTCACTGTGACATTCTACAACATTTAAGTTCTTGTTCCTTGACTGTGTGTTTAGCTCATTGCCTTGCTGGAAGTTGAACCTCCATCCTAGCCCTTGGTCTCATGCAGACTGAACAAAACATTCAGTACAGAACTGCTCTAGAATCTCTCTAGCACTGTTGGCTTCCTACCACACATACCATTTTGTAGCACTTGGATGAAGTGACATCCAATTCCTAGGAGGAAGGGCAAAACAGCCTAGCTTATACTTCTTAATGAATTATGTTTCGGGAAAGCTGTGGACCCAAGTTCTTTTTCTGGCATTGGAAAGTGGATAGAACATTGGTCACAGAAGCATGAGACCAAGATGTAAATCCCTGGTTAACCAGAAACCTCACTAGATGACTTTGGGCAAATGACTATCCAAGCGCACCTCTGTGTGTGTGTGTGTGTGTGTGTGTGTGTGTGTGTGCGCGCGCGCGCGCACGCATGCACGCCTGTGTGAATTCCAAATGGACTATGAGAAATTCAGATCATAGCTTCATACTAGCACAGTGATCTGTTTATATTAGAGAGTGTGATGTGAATTAATCTTCCATGTATTTATTATTGATTTGTCACACTGCAGTTGTTCTAAGGAACTTGGGATGGCATACATAGTTATCCATGCCATTCCACCTGTAAAAGTGCATGCAATTCTGAGCTCCTTGCATTGTGATTAGTCCAAAACTCTCTTTTAATTATGAACAAGTTATTGTATTAGTATGTAGCTATGTTCTAAATTTATCATGGTGTGACTTCGAAATCTACCAGCACAATTCCCAATTAAATGTTTGCTATAGGGACTTACATGCTAGTTCTTTTCTCTGTGAAAGCCATTCAGATTCTGCAACATATCGGAAAAGACCAGCATCCTGTTCTTCCTGGCATTATGCTAGAGACAAGCAGATCTGGCTGTGAACAGCAGAAACTGGTGACTCTGTCATACCAGTAGCCATTTAAATTTGTGGCCTTCCATCTAGTTGTGATATAGCAATACCAGTTCTTCCAGTAGGTCCTTGGAACTCTGGAACTGAAGAACTATGATAAAAAGTACTATAATAATATGGATAAAAGGACAGCCATGACTCCCATCTGAATGGCTGCTGGAGAAAGGCCAGGTGAGTGTAGATCAAGGACAGACTGGGAAGAACTTCCACACATGAAGGAAATAATGTAAAAATTCCAAACTTTGACCTAACTGTGTACCAAACCCACTTCCATTAATTATTAATAAGTAATGGGACTTAAATTAGTCATCACTACCATAGTCCCATACCTTTTGGTGGGTTTACTGTAAGTACGACTAAGTACAGATAAACTGGGATGCGATTAAGGATGGCAGTTGTGTTGGTCTTGAATGTACTCTGAACATAAGAAATCATTAGGAGCTGGAGAACTTTCTGGAAGGAAAAATTCTGTAAGAAATATTTGTAAGCTATCTTTTTATAGTCATTAAATGCTATTCAGTCACAGCTGATCCTAAGTATCAGGTACTGTCCAGTTTCAGTGCATAATATTTAAGCAACTATTATTTTTATTTATTTATTTCATTTATCCAATGCCATTGCACCTGTAAAAGTGCATGCAATCCTGAGCTCTTTCTACGAGACTAATTAATTTAAAATATTTTGTTACACTCTACAATTTGCTTGTAGACCAGAGCCAAATGCAAATAGTACAAATGCCTTGGGAACAAGATGACTATCTCTAATTAGCATGACCCAGTTAAATAAAATGTTTGCACTGTGTGATATCTCCAATTATAACATTTTTTCATAGTATCTGTTCTAATAATTTATCATTACGAATTGTAATACCTAATACAGCTGAGGTGATAATTGGCAAATAGTAAATATTTATTATTCCATGGATCCTAAGAATGTGTGTTTGCATTGATTATGAAAGGTTTGTACCGTTAAGGTTGGGGTTGACACATTTTAATATGCAATTAAAATACTCCAAAATATCAATATCAAATTAATGTTTCCATGTTCTTTTTCAAAAGTTAATGTTCTTCCATGTTCGACTGCTATGATCCTTTTCATGCACTAGTTATTCAGCAAGCCCCACAAACATCAATCATGCCACACACCATTGTAAATAGATGTGACATGTTATTGAAATAGTCCAGCAACTAGAGAATTTAAAGTAGAAATCAGTAGTAGGTTTTTTTAAAAAATCCATGATGAATAAATAGGGAACCTGTCTTATTAAGGTTTTAGAAAACCCTGTGCATCGCTTAAATTCATAAGAATGGAGCATTCCTCAAAATATTGTCCATGTTCTGTGAATCCTGATAGGGAATGGCTGCCTAAGACAGGTAATGATATAAGCATATTCAGCTGAATGCTCCAATGACCCTCTTTCAGAACTTCACAGTAAACATGCAAAGAACTGTAAAGCAGCTGGGCATATGGACTCTGCAGACAGGGATTGTGTGCAGGCTTACATCCCTTTCTCTGCTTTGTGTTGTAAGCAACCCCCTGCACAGAACTAATACCTCAATCCAAAGAGAGGAGAAAAAGGTGATTTAGAAATGAAATCAGTCTCAGGCTGCTAAGCAGACTAAACGTAGTTGTTCTAAGTGACCACATTTTGAGGAATGCCCAGTTGATATTACAGATAACAAAGAAGGAAGACAAAGTAAGTGATTACAGGCTGGTCTCTAGCATTTTGTTGGGGATGCAGCTTGAAGCTTTATGATGAGCTATAGTATGTAGTCTTGCTTACTGCTTGGTGTGTGTAGTAATTTGCATAATATTGTTCATTATACAAAGCACAGTAATTTTTCTTTGTGGTGACTGGAATGCAGTGCCTCCTCCGCCACTCAACACAGATATATACATATAACTGTACCTTGGGTACAAGAAAAAGGAGCATAACTCTGACAATTGCAGCAGTATGATAACATACTACTTAGATTCCTGCCTTCATTTTTAGAAAGCAGGAAAATAAAGCGGACAAATGTCTACATTAAATTCAAGCAACTCATATCTACCTCCTCTCCTGATACAGAGCTATAATCAAGTGATTACTGTTGCCATTAAACAGGATAGTCAAAAAGTATAAATGGTAAGATTGTGTCTGAGCACATAAAAGGTGGATATGAACCCTTCTGGGAGCAACCCTACAATTTATGGATAAATCTTGAGAACTCATATAGCATACTTCATCAGTTCTGCAGCATCAAGGGTATAATATTGCAGTTCTAAATTCCAGCTACACAAAGGTATGGCGGGCACAGCAATCCACTTTTGCCCTTGCTAAAAATTCTTCTGACTACATTGAACAGATATTAGGGAACACCTAAATGGCGAAGAAATTCATAAAGATCACATGTATGCTATATAAAACTCCAAAGATGCAATCTTTATCCACAAGAGTATTAAAGGGTGCAGTCACTGCAGCAAGATGAATGCAGCAAGAACAGGCTGATCTAGTCTTGCAAAGTCTTTTTTTTTTCCAACTAGAATCCAAGACTCACTAGTATATTTGAACTGCAAAGCAGACATGCATGAGCAAGGATCTGTGCTTACTGATCCTTGCTTATGGAGCCAAGAAGGCAGTTTTTGCTCTCCACTTTATTGGCTTTAGTTAGAATTCTTTTTTCATCTACAGTCTGTTGGTCAAGGGTGAGTCTGAGATACAATTAGGATGCTCTTAGACTTGTTCACAGCTGGTCACGTGGTAGGCTGGCTAGTTATGAATCTGGCTAAGACCTAAGGGAGGGCCACCCAGCAGATACTATAACAGTCTGCAATTGTCTTAGGCAAGATAAATTTGTTCTGTTGCAGATAAGTTGTATGAGAAGGAAACCTTTGATCTTGGAAGTTCTGAGTATCTACTGCCTTGCTAAATTGCTGCCAGCAGGGCAGGAATAGGGGCAGAAGTAGTTTTTGTCTCTCCATTATCCTTTTATATTTTTACCCTCCAGCCAGACCTTTAAGCCCCTCTAGAAAAGATCACTGCTGGATGCCAGAGACTGAATTTCTCCTGTCCCAACAACTCTCCCCTCCCCTTTCCCTCTCTCTGAGGCTACATTTGAAACTTTGAGAAGCAGCCAGTGTGGTTTTCCCCATGTCATCTGAGAAAGATGGGGAAGAGACAAAGGAGTGTCTATAGGCTTGGGATGAGAACTTGGAATAATCCTATGTCCATGGGATGCTCTCCTGGATCCATAGGATTTCCCTCTCTATAAAGATTTGGCTCTGTTCATCCCCCACATTGCATAATGCCTCCTTTTGAATGTTGGGTTAAATTTCAGTCTTTGAAGCAAAATAGTATCTTAAGTGGATGTTTTCTTATTATTGCAATAATAATGAATGACAAATAAGGAAAAAATAACAAACACTAAATAAATTGTGGACTAATCCTTTGAACCCGAATATGCATACTTATATCAACCCTGACTGTTCTTTAGAAGGACAGATACTGAAGCTGAAGCTCAAATACTTTGGCCACCTAATGAGAAGGAAGGACTCATTGGAAAAGGCCCTGATGCTGGGAATGATTGAAGGCAAAAGGAGAAGGGGACAGCAGAGGTTGAGGTGACTGGATGGGGTCATGGGGGAGGTGGGTGTGGGGTTGGGTGGACTCTGAGGGATGGTGGAGGATGGAAGAACCTGGAGAAATGTTATTCATGGGTTGCAAAGAGTCTGGCATGTCTTTGCGACTGAACAACAATGTGCTCTTACAGAAGCCCATCTTTACCTATAAGCTCCCTGTTTATCTCAAGGCTAGAAAATAAAAATGTCTGCTTCACTGTTTCTACTAAACAGTACCATTTCTAGCAAATGAATAAAAGAGACAGCTAGTGGCAGAAAGAAAAGTAAAATAAAAACTAAGCATACCACCCAGTGAATTGGAAGTGAGGAATGACATTTGAGAGGTGTTAACAGAAGAAGATAAACAATTAAACTCTCCCTTTCCCAAAGGCCAAACATTCACTTTCAGCAATAGTGTGTGGCTTTCTGACACACTCAATTTTCCCATCTTAGTTAAAGCAAGATCAAGAGGACTCCAAACAAATAAGAAACACAAAACAAGTCCACAGCCTACAAAGATTAACCAAGATGGAATCCTATCGCAAAGGACTGACATGATTCAGGAGCAGAGATGATGCTAGTTAATCCAGTGAGAGGAAAGCATATTATTTGATCTAGTTTTGCATTTCAAAATATTTATTAATAAATCATTAAATGCTCAACAGCAAAATAAAATAGAAAGAGATGGAGTTTTATTTCACACAATTCAGCATGAGTGATAGGTAGATGCAATTGCTGGGAATATTTTTTCAAGATAACCCAGAATAATCAAATATTGAGGCTATTTTTTTTCAAAATCATGCTACTAAATTCCATTAAGCAAGAACAAGGCCAGGCTACAATCTATTTCCTGTCAATTTAGCTTTTCACTGGCAATGAATATTTTATATGGCATTTAATTAGGTGATTCATCATTAAAGGTATTCTGAAGTAGTCACATCCATGTAGTCTTTGTTCTGGTAAGATTTGAAAGTTTTTGAATTCTAAATATTATTCATTTAAATAACTATGTTTATTAGATGCTCTAATGTGATGTAGTGATTAAGAGCACAGGACAAGGAATCAGGTAATCTGAGTTCTAGGTCAGTCAGTCATGGAACTCACTGGGTGACTGATGCTGTGAGGATAAGACTGAGAGGAGGGGTGGGGGAATTATCTAAGCCACCTTGTGCTCAATGGAAGGAAAAAAGTGGTATACAAATATAATAAATAAATAAAAGACCACGTGCAACCTGGTGCTCTTGGACTACAAACATTCGTGAACCTTGGCCATGCTGGCTGAGGCTAACAGGGGATGAAATTCAGAACATCTGGAAGATACCAGCTTGCAGAAACCTGGGCTAAAGAGTGAAATTTGTAATAAATAATTATACTCAAACTAAAAGATACATAAGAAGAGAAGACATATAAATTGATTGTATATTGGTCTCAAGAGTGTCCAATCTTCCTAATCAACATGTGTCACTTCACAATAATTTCAAAATCCAACTTACTAGAGCATTCTGGTTTTTATTTTATTTTTTTCTGGAAAGTAGGCAGAAGCCACTGTAGTTTTTACAATATGCATGATAATGAGTATTATGAGCTAGTGAAATGTGGATTACTGAAGCCTAATAAACATAATCATTTAGACAAATCTAATAATCTAATAATTAGACTCCACAATGTTTCAGACCTTGCCAAAACACAGACTGTATGGAAGGTCACAGATTTTGGCATGGATTCCAATGTTACCAATTCAGAAAAAGAGTGCATTTAAGTATCTGGCCTCCTGCCCTCATGAGTCCTCATTCATCAAATTATTGGCGGCATTCCTTGACTTACTCTGTTACTTTTTTACAGGCTCTTAGTTTTCATTGCTACCCTCTTCAGGGATTGCCATAATTATTATACTGAGAGACGTCAATAATTTCAATAAAATTTCTCCTCCATTGCTCTGCTTTTACTTATAGAGCGTAGAAGCCTTGGCCAAGGTTTTAGTGGTACATGCAGCACAGTAGACTTAAAATGTCCATAGATAATGTAGACAGCTGCCTTTTAGCATCCACATTTTAGTAACATTTAAAACTGCAAGCTGTAGCTGCTCCAGACACGCCCCCTCCTTTATCTTACAGAATTATAGCCCTGTGTTGGCCAGGGAGCGTTGTGGGAAACTTGCAAGGAGTGGGAAGGAACTAACTAGTTGCCAGAAAGCCACCCTTATGATTTTCTGATCAAATTGAAATGGACAAGGGGTGCTTAGCTGTAGTTGCACATGTCACTGTTCTCAACACTTCCTCGCTCCTTCCCAAGAATGTCAAGCATTTGAACGTGGAGACAGCTGCCAGTGGGTAAGGGACAGCAGCAATAGCTACAGCTGAGGAGACATTAACCCATAATTTACATAAGTAGGAAGTTTGGGCAAACAAATGTTGTGGGCAAAAATCCCTTTGCAGTTTCAGTCACAGAACAAGTGTTCTAATAATCAAATTAAAAAGGAAGCTAGATTAATGCTTAGCTTTACCAAGGAAGCAAACTATTCTGCCTGGAAACTAGGCTTTTGATTCTAGAACTACTTGGCTACTTTAGGCAACAGTCTTACAAACATTTAGCTGGGAGACAGTTGAAAACAGTGAAACTTAGACCCACATAGGATTGCACTGTTAATCTATTAACTCTTAAGTAAATGTTAAATATCACAGTTAATCACATTGTCATGACAGCCATTTTTCTCTTCCTGACTTTAGTAAAAATGGTTCTGGATAAGCACAGCAGCTTGTTAATATAGCTAAACTAAGGATTTCCCACTTTGTTTTGTCTGGGATAGATACAACATCTCGCTGTGCGAGATGCTCCCTCATTGGCTGTATCCACATCCTTATGGTACAAAATTAAAAGTGTCCATGGTAACTACTGGCAAAGAGGCAAAATTAGCTTGGCTGCAGGAGTGGCAGGGGTCTATGTGTGTGTCTATGAAGGAACATGTGTTACGGACACTAATGCTTGTCCCAGTTTTATCAAGTTTGTGGCGGGTGATGATCCTAGCTGATAATTCCTCAAGACAAACATGTTTCTGTTTACCAAATATGGAAATTACATCAATAACTCATGGTCAGCATGGTGGGTAGAAGGTGGCCCAGGCCACAACCCAATAATTATTTCTCATTTCAGCCTACCATAGTTTTGTGGTCCCTTGGAGAACATCTCAGGATTTCTTAGAGAAACCACACCCTGTTCTGGTAGGCTGGAAGGGGAGGAAAGTGGAGAGGCCATGATACAAAATATCTGGAGCCTCCTCAGCCTCTTTCCCTCCTCTTCCAAAGCATTCTCACCAGTTGGCCTGAAAGCTTGACTAATGCCAATCAGCAAATTTATTTATTTATTTAAAATGTTCTATACCATCCCATACTTAAAAGGACGGTTTACAGCTTTACAAAGCCATTTACAAAGATGGTTTACAAAGATGATGGGCAGAAAACGGATGGCCGCCTGTGCTGCTGCTCCTGCTCTGCTCATTTCAGCCTGGAAGCACAGAAGGAGACTTCGTGTTCAGTGGCAGAACAGAAATATGGTAACTAAACTAAACTGATTGTTGTTTCTCCATTTTCACAGTGGTATTGATTACAAAAAATTCATTTCAAATATTCCCAATAAATCAAAATAAAGAAACCAAACATATATATTTACTTTTACTTGTTGTAACCTGATTTTTATTAGATGAAGAATGAAATTTCTCAATCTGCTGCACCGGATGCACTGTCCTAAAGATGTCTGGACTGTAACCAGAGTGGAAAAAACATCTTCTTCTTAGCAAAGTGGGATCAACTCTCCTAATTCCAACCCAATTAGCATGTGACTTCTTAATACAGGCAGAAAGTGATGCAAAGAGTTCTTTTCCTGAACCAGCCACATGACTCCTGACCTAGCTCTGGCTGCACAGAAACATTTATATAATGATTGTCCTGCATGACATAAGGGACAAGAACTGATGCGCCACTTCGCCCACAAAAGGAAGTGTATTCTCTATCTTGTTAATCTCTCTCTAACAGATAAATAACTCATAGTTTCCTTGACTTCAAAAGGACATAAGTTTTGGGAATGCAGTTAGATTGCCTTTGCAGTCTATATACAATTTTGTATAAAGTAAAGCTTGTATACCCTACTTTAAAAAGTTACCATCTGTGTTTCACCTCACCGAGTTTTCTGCACTCTATTCATAATGATGGAAATGAATAGTTGATGTAGATTTGGTTGAGAAATGATGATGGAAGGGAAATGATTCAGCTATAACCTCTGTGGGTGAATGATCGCAACAGCCAGTGCTAATAACCTTGGATATTGAAATCTTTTTATTGCTTTTAAGTTCAGTATAAATGACAAAACAGTATACAAGTTAGTCCTGAAGAACTATTACCACTTTATTTATGCTCTATTTCTCATTTTAAATTATTTTACACTAAATGCAACCTTCATAAATACCAAAGCAATATCTGTTGAGACTTGGGTGTAACATTTTTCCATCTGAGGTTTGTGAAAAAGATGCTCCTAAAATGTATAGCACTCAGATAATGTGATAGTTCCCTTTCAAGCAACATCCATAAAATATCTTTTCTAAATGAGCTACAAATTACATGAGAGGTATAAATAACAAAGGAACATGACCAGAATTGAGATAAGTGGGAAAGCTACAGGTCCTTGATATTGTTTACTGATTTGCAACATGGCAGAGTGGACTTTGGCTCACAAAATAGAATGTATATCCTCCCAAATTATTTCTAGATTAGATTTGTGGGTGCTCAGTAGGCTGCAAGGGAAATGCTTTTTGCTAACCAATAATGTTCTGTTGGTGAAAATCTACTAGTTGTATACCATTTATAGTAGCCTAACTTCAAGGAAGGTGGAGTAATGTCCATGGGATTATCCCATTACAAGTTCTTGAAAATCCCGGTTTAAATTAAGAAATGATCAGTGAATTCAACAGTATAGATTTGATCAAGGTGTTGAACCACAATCTCTACTGACAAAGTCTAGCACTCAAGTAATACTACCACATTCTATCTCTACGGAATATTTTAAATATTATTGTTTTTATGGTTATGCCCTCCAAGTAAATAATCCCAAATGAGTGCACTCATTTTGCTCTTTTGAAAATGAGTTACCAGAGACATGCTAGTGGGAAAACTAGAGATGAATCAGAGTGAAGAATAGCAAAATTTCAGTATTGAAACTATACACTTTTCATTTTTCTACCTGGACAGAAAACATTGCTAAATATACAAAGCGTCTGTTAGTTCAAAAATGCTCTCACTTTACCTCTAAGATTCCTGTCCCAGCCCTAAAGTAACTTTAAGGTACTATGCAAAAATAAAATCTGTTTAACCTAATATATCCTTCAGTAGAAGAACCCACTGGCTGATTCTGAAAGAGAAATACAAATTCCTTTTTTTGAAATTATGGCAATGTCCTCACTGATCTAAATGAAATCAATTTACTTGCCTCTTAATCCTGCTCAAACATTTTGTGAATGTATGAGGGTGGATGAGTTGGTCTGTATTCATTACAGAAAGACTGAAGTGCCCTCACATGTATGTGTGGAAGGTTCTTTTGTGTGAGGCTCTTTCTGCACAACCAGTAATCCTGGGGTACCAAATGGTGGAGGTTGGCACATGCAATCCAGCTAAACAACTCCATGCTCTCATAGAATATCTGAACAAGGGTACTGTTAATAGTGGCATATGTTTTGTTTCACAGTGTGCTTGACTGCCATTTAAAAAAAACTGGCATTGGGCTATAGTTTTTAACTGTATCTTTTCATGACTATAATCTCCACAGATTTTAATGGAATGGATGTCCATTAAAATTTCACACTGATGTTAAATTTAACTGAGGTTTGCGAAAACTAGCTGGCAGGGTGAAGAATAAAACCGTCCAATGAAGTTTCTGCCCTAGAATGTGTGTATGCTCACAACACTGCACTTGCATGACTGGTGCTATATATATTATTAAATTTAGGAGAACTGGGAGACTGCTTAGGTAACTAACTAGTAGAGAGCAGGAAACCACTCACTTCAGCACAGTAACTATTACCTCTGTAAGTCAATCAATAATGTTGCTTCTTTTTAATACAATAGGGAGGACCAGAGATCTTTTCAAGGAAATTGGAGATATGAAAGGAACTTTTCATGCAAAGATGGGCATGAGAAAGGACCAAAATGGAAGGAACCTAACAGAGGCAGAAGAAATTAAGAAGAGGCGGCAAGATTATACAGAAGAACTATACAAGAACGGGCTTCACATCCCTGATAAACACAATGGGGTGGTCACTGACCTCGAGCCAGACATCCTGGAATGTGAACTCAAATGGGCCTTAGGAAGTCTGAGTAATAACAAAGCTAGTGGAAGCAACAGTATTCCAGCTAAGCTATTAAAAATCTTCAAAGACAATGCAGTAAAAGTGCTACACTCAATATGCCAGCAAATTTGGAAAACTCAACAGTGGCCACAGAATTGGAAAAGGTCAGTTTACATTCCAATTCCAAAGAAGGGCAATGCCAAAGAATGTTCAAACTACCACACCATTGCACTCATTTCACATGCTAGCAAAGTTATGCTCAAAATCCTACAAATTAGGCTCCATCAGTATGTGAACTGAGAACTACCAGAAGTACAGGCAGGATTTTGAAGCGGGAGAGGAGATCAAATTGCCAACATACGCTGGATCATGGAGAAAGCTAGGAAGTTCCAGAAAAACATCTACTTCTGCTTCATTGACGATGCTAAAGCCTTTGATTGTGTGGATCACAACAAATTGTGCCAAGTTCTTAAACAGATAGGAGTACCAGACCATCTTAATTGTGTCTTGAGAAACTTGTATGTGGGTCAAGAAGCAACAGTGAGAACTGGGCACGGAACCACTGATTGGTTCAAAATTGAGAAAGGAGTTCGGCAAGGCTGTATACTATTGCCCTGCCTATTTAACTTACATACAGAGCACATCATGAAAAAGGTGGGGCTAGATGAATCACAAGTTTGACTTAAGATTGCCAGGAGAAATATCAACAACCTCAGATATGCAGATAATGCCACTCTAATGGCAGAAAGTGAAGAGGAACTAAAGAGCTTCTTGATGTGGGTGAAGGAGGAAAACACAAAACTTGGCTTGAAACTCAACATTAAGAAAACTAAGATCATGGTATCCAGTCCTATCACTTCCTGGCAAACAGATGGTGAAGAAATGGAGACAGTGACAGATTTTATTTTCCTGGGCTCCAAGATCACTGCAGATGGGGACTGCATCCAAGAAATTAAAAGACACTTGTTCCCAGCATTAGGCTCTTCTCCAGTGAGTCCTTCCTTCTCATTAGGTGGTCAAAGTATTTGAGTTTCATATTCAGTATTTGGCCTTCTAAAGAGCAGTCAGAGTTGATCTCCTCTATGACTGACCGGTTTGATCACCTTGCAGTCCAAAGGACTCGCAGGAGTCTCCTCTAGCACCACAATTCAAAGGCCTCAATCCTTCAGCGCTCAGCCTTCCTTATGGTCCAACTTTCACAGCCATACATTGCAACTGGGAAAACCACAGCCTTGACTATACGCACTTTTGTCCGCAGGGGGATGTCTCTGCTTTTTAGTATGCTGTCTCAATTTGCCATAGCTTTCCTCCCAAGGAGCAATAGATGGCAAAAGAAGAAGGGAACGGCAGAGGATGAGGTGGCTAGATGGAGTCACTGAAGCAGTGTGAGCTTAAGTGGACTCCGGGGGATGGTGGAGCACAGGAAGGCCTGGAGGAATGTTGTCCATGGGGTCGCGATGTGTTGGACACAACTTCACGACTAACAACAACCAGCAGTTGTGCTTATTCATAATAGAAACAATAGCTTAAAGAACAGTATATTTTCTTGTCTTCTTTCTTTCATTAAATGCAATAATGCAATAGAGTATTATTGTCATCACTTTATTTCTATACTGACCCACAGCCAAAACTCTTTGGGCAGTTCACAACACTTCATTTAGCTTAAGATCCAGTGCATGTTTAGACAGAAAAAAGTTCTACAACTACATGCTGGCTGAGGAATACTTTTTTCAGGACATTTTTACCTTTACTACTTTCAAAACAGACCACAGAAATGGTAAAAAAAAGAAAAGAAAAGAAGAAGAATAAAAACGCAACAAATTTATGAGTGCTTAGTTAATGAACACTGGCCAAACCACTTAAAACCTGTACAAAGAGAGGGCTTTTGAGCAGCTGTTGAAAGATCAAAATTGAAGATACCTGGCATCAACAGATAGAAGATATTCTATAAACCTTGCCAGTACAATCCACTGCACATCTTGAAATAGTATTTCATGTGAAACTCAATCAA
This sequence comes from Varanus komodoensis, assembly GCF_004798865.1. Lineage (NCBI taxonomy): Eukaryota > Metazoa > Chordata > Lepidosauria > Squamata > Varanidae > Varanus > Varanus komodoensis. The sequence continues at coordinate 14,729,021 of NW_025335798.1, forward strand.
CTGAGTATTTCTCATTTTAAAAAGATACCTGGATTGTTCAGACTTTTTACAATGTCCCTTAATCACTTCATCTTTAGATCAACGCACCTTGCATGTTCAAGCAGGGTCAAATCAAGGTCTAGGACTCCTGCTAAACAATGTTAGTACATCCATACAAATCCACTGGCAAGATGTGCATACAGTGTTCTATGACCTATGCTGTAAATTGAATCTGTCATAATACACATATTTGCATTCTCCTTCTGAAGCTGCAGACTTTAAGTGGCTCGCATTTCCTCATATATGGCATGGCTGGAGTAAGGGCATGAGCCTCCCTTTTGTGCCATGGAGAAGCCGAACTTATTTAATGAGATTTTATAAAAGTACAGTGGATGTATTTTCATCTTTATAGAAGACTGGATCATTTTACTATGGCCTGACTATCCAGCTGAATAGTTTATCCAATTGGAAGGAAAGTGTTTCTTGTGGATATATATCCAGCAGCACAGTTATTACGGTGTGCATTGCTTTTTCACTTTGGTAAAATTAAAATTAAAGTTATTTCATATTTATGGCACTGTCTTTTTATGACAGCAATTTTGCAGGCTACAAAATGTATTCTAATATATTTGATTTTTTTTAGCAAAACAAAGTGTTACAGTACTAGATAATTGTGACTGCAAAAATACAATTTTATTACATTTAAATGGTATAATGTTCAGTAATGTTAGTTCATGAATCACAGTACTTCCTAAAATAATGTGAAACTCACATTTGTAAACATAACATTAGCTGAAATGCTTAGTATTCTTTCTGTATATCACTCTGTATATCCTGATTTACACCATATCATCCATACTGTGCAAAGAAATGTGAAAACATCATTAAATCATTGGCTAACACATATTTATTATTATAGATAATGTCTCATTTCATGTTTTATTAAAACTGTGTGCATGAGTGAGGGAAGGGATACCAAGTTAACTCCATGGGATGAGAACAAAGCAAAGAAAACAGTAACTAGGTTAACAAAACACAGCAATGCACTCAACCGTGAATATATCCTGCAATGGCTCGTAATTGAACCACGGATTGTTGTTGTGCCTGCGAACCCAGCCAGGCCAACAAACCCGTGATTCAACAATAATAATCACTCAACCTATACTCAGTCTTAACCATAGATTGTTATGTTGCATGAACTATCCACCTTCATTTTAGCATAGTATCAAAGGAGCTCAGTTCATCATTCTGCAAATGAGATCATTTCTTTGGGCAATCTGTAGATCTGGTTATTTTGAACTATTTAAAATGCATAAAAAATTAAAAATGCACGGCTTTTTAAACCAATTTCATCATTTAAATCACTTTAGAACTTCTCTATTGAAAAGGAAAAAATGGTCATGCAATTTTATAGAAAGTAAAATAAAAAGATACGCAAATGTAACAACTGAAATACAGTAGAAATTTCAGTTGAAACTTAGCATATAATTATATGACTAAATTTACTTACACTATAAGTAATTTAAACTGGAATATATCAAAAAATAATTTAATCCTTACTTTACAAATAACAAAATAAAATGGAATATTGCTCACCAATGCACTAAAGTGGTTTTCCTGGCTAGTACAGTATTCAGTATTTTAGAAACCAGTGCTAATGCTGATTATCTACATCCACACAATAGGGCAGGGGTGCACAGTATAAAGCTCTTGGTTGTTCCCTATGTAGCCCTTGAAACCAGTAGGTCTGGACCCTCTTTTCCTTGCTGCCCAGCAGTTTTGCAATTACTATTTTGCCCTTCACAATAGCAGTGGGGAAACACTATCTCAGTGCTACCAAGATATTGGAGAGACAGAGGGGGGAGGCGTGGAGGAAATTTGTGCATGCCTGCATGCCTCCACGCCTGCAACTGACAACAGATATTGCCTTCAAGTCCAAAAGAGTGTGGACCCTATTATATGGGATATGTCTTTGATACATCAAATAATGATTATTCTGCAGATCAAAGGGTGAAAAGTCTGTGCTGAAAGAATGAAGAACTAGGCAACATCAGTGGCATAGAAATAATAAAAATCCAGAAGAAAGGAAGCAAATATAAGTTAGATTATGTGATACAAAACTTTATAAAAATTGGATCTGGAAGGCTTGACCTATGGATGCATGTACACAAGGCAACAGTGTTATTTTGAGGTACAGTAAAAAGCCTACGTGACCATCTGTTTTTGTTTGGATGACATATCCCAGTGCAGCTTGCACAGTACTAGACTGATGCACAGTGATGTTTGGAAGTGATCTATAAAGAATACCAGCTAGTCATTAATGATAATTCAATAATAGGTCTAATCTTTTGTCATGGGCAATATTAAAGTAGATAATGACTATGGGAAAAGAAAAATGAACAAGAAATGAAGCAGCTAGAAATAGAAGAATTTTGTGTAGGAAGATCAAATCCAGAATAATGATAAAATTCAACAAGAAAGGCTAATTCTGGAAGAGTCATTACTAGATATATGATTCTGTACAATTCTGTCATTAGTAGATATACGATTCTGTGATATGATAAAGCCAATTCTCTGTCATATTCAAAGTAGTATATTATGGTGTGTGTGTGTGTGCCCAAGAAACAAAATGCAGAATGGAGGTATGACATCCCAATTCTTAGTTGCTTTCTTTCCTTCATACAATTTGTTATGTCCATTAATCCTGAAATTAAGACAAATTCAATGATTTCAGCACAAAAACTAGACAAATGTTGTGGCTATTAGATAACCTTCCTTCCCGAATGTACTCAGAGATGGGAAATCCAAGCAGCAAGAGATAGTAGAAGAGAAAATAAGAACCTGTTTTGTGGGGAGACTGAGGACATCCAGCCTGAAACTTAAAGCAATCTGAAAATAAACAATGTTTTGAACAAAATCAATGCAGAGACAATTTCTTAGACAAAGGCAAGCCCTTTGTTTCTGGTTAATATTACAGTATGGTTCAACAAGCATGATGCATCCAGTAACTGATTTTTTACATTTCCTGAATTCCAATAAACTATAACCATGACCAATTTTCTTTCTAGGAATGGTAGCCAGGAAGCATGCTTTCACTAGGCCTACAAAGCAAGTGCTTTCTTCTGATATTGTTTATTAACAGAGCCATCTTATACATGATATTTGGGAGTAAGTTCCAGTAAAATGACTGAGGCTTCCTTCTTAGTAATTAGGTTTGAGATTGTAATCTAATTGTAGAAAACATAGGGTAATATGTAGCAAGAAGCTGCAGTTGCTGAAAACTAAAGAGAGACAACATTTTTCAGAGCTGATTATGCAGAGGATAATGGACTTGATATATCTCTGCCTGATGTGATAGAAGATCATGCAAGATCAGCCTAAGTAAACAATGAGGAATCAGAAGAGATGATTTAGTATTATCCAGAAACACAAAAAGACAAAGAAAGTAACTGTAAGGTAAAGCTATCTACATATATTAAATCACAGCCAGTATTTCATTTACAAAAACAATAAAGAATGCAATTCAGAACATTAAATATAACTTCCAATGTGATCTAATTTGGTGATATACCATTTTCCAGTCATGCTAATACAGACAAAGAAATGAATTATTTCTCAAAGAGAGAGGAAAACATGAGAGTTATAGAAGTTGTTTTTGCCCAAAGTCCTTATTTAAATTATTGGTCTTGTCAATGTCAGGAATACGGAATAAGTAAGGAATCTAAAATAGATTCACAAAATGGATCTTAACACATCTAACCCTAACCCTTTCCTCCATAAATCTTATTGGATGTTGCCTATGTAAAATTATGGAAATATAATCAATTACACTATCAGTGTATTAAAACTTGTAGTACTAATTAAGTATTTAATCAATATGAATGCCATGATGTGGTGTTTGGAATGAACTGAACATATCAACTCCAGGACATTTTAGTGCTGTGTTACCCTCTTAATTTCAAAGCCATTTTTGTCTGGGTTTATATTGTTCTTCTTAGCTCACCTCACTTTCCAATTGTCTGTACTGAATTTCATATTAAATTGTATTGCTACAGTCACACAGTTCCTAATCCACAATATTTTATTACATCTCTGACCAAAGTGCTGTTACTCTTGTCTCTGAATTCTGCTAAAATAGTTCCATGGAGCTTCAATTATCTTGTACATTCTCCGCTATAAAGAGGAGAGAGGAAAAGAAAAAAAGCACTATGCTTGGACATTCATTGCACCGGGGATTAAATCTGCAAGAACAGTCAGAATTTCTGGAAAGCAAGGTTTCCTGCTATTTCTTATGTTAAACTGACATATATTTCTAAGCTGCAAATATAACACACGAACTCTATCTCTCTATTTCTAGTTACGTATAATTTACTTTGACCTTGAAACTCTAGTGGAAAATCTTGCAGAGCTCATACTGAAAATGCTTGTGAGTTAATCTCTGGTCCTAGGCATGTTAATTTTGCAAATGTAGTTAGGATCAGGATATTTGAGACAATAACCATATTTAAGTATTTCAAGGTACAGGAAATGTTTTCAACTAAACATGGATAGGGTTGTACCCTTGAGTTTCAATTGATTCTCCAGCCTACCAAGCTATGTAAAATGCTCAGCTCTGGTTGAATCATGCACATCAGTTGCCACTTCACTCTCACACACCTATTTTATGCACACACAGACTGATAATCTATTACTCTAAAATCAAGGATGGAGTTGCAGTAGAAGGGACAGAAAAATAGTTTTTTTGGAAGTATTCCTGCTGCAGTAGAATAAGGTTCCAGTATACAAGCACTAGGTGGCATTTAACAACAACACTATGGTCCCATAGTGTAAGTACACGTGTAACTCTTACAGCCACATGACAGTGCTAATTCCATGGAAATGAACCTTTTCCACAGATTCAGCACCCTTCCCATTGCCAAGCTGGAAATTCCATCTAAGTGTCACTAATGATTGGTGGTGGTAGTGTAGATGTACAATTTATATGCATGCCGCGGTGGTATGAGATTGGACCACTCCGAAGAGGCTTACACATTGCATTGCAATGCATTGCGTGTGTGTGTGTGTGTGAGAGAGAGAGAGAGAGAGAGAGACTGTGTCTGTCTGTCTGTCCATAAATGTAGATGACGTGTCCATAGAATTTTGGCTATTGGATAGTACAGAAATAAAATACATGAAATGAGCATTATTTGGATTGTTTATGGATTTAAACATGAATATCCTGCCATTTAAGTTTTTAAAATACTGCATAGAGTAGTTTACAAAAAATTTGAAAAACACTAGATTTGATCAGTATAATTTCCCCATCACAACCTTTGCCAATTTCTCCTTGCAGGCTGTTCTGGACTGAACCCCTAATACTCCTGAACACTTCGGATTAGGGAATGAATAGGCAACACCAGGGCGAGCAGGGAAAAATTGCAGAATGCTGCTTCCTCCATTGCTCCAGAGAGATTCCTTTGCTGGATCAAAGGATTATCTGGCAGGCAAGATAAGCCCTTCAGTCTGTGGGGTGATCTAACAATGGATCTAACCAATAGGGTCATTTAAAACATTTTAGAATTAGTAAAAATATTATTGCAAGAAACAGCTGTGTACAAAAATTACTAAAATGTTGGGATTGCCCCTTGATGATGATCTGTAAGAGATCTCTGCACTGGGAATGAAGCCTGGCTCTAGCAACGGAAGAAAATCAGGATTTTCTCATTATGGCTCACTGAGAACAAAAAAAGTAAAACAACAACCAGCAAACAAACTCACTTTGGATGTAAATGAAGCTGTGTAAGCATGGGAAGGCAATACCCCTAATTCAGTTTGAAACCTGAGTGTTCCCCCTCCTCCTCAGTTTCAATATTTAGTAATTTTATTTTAACAAAGTGCCCAGAATTTAATTATCTCACCAGAGAGAATATGAGTTTGTGTAGCTCCATTAATGGATACAAATCAATCTACATTTACTTATTTGGCAAAAAGATACATGGTTTCTATAATCATTACTAGTTGGCAAATCTCTCCCCCAAATTGCCTGGAAACTTTGTCAAACTGGGATAAACAAACATATACCAGTTGCCCATGGTTCAATTTAATAGCACTGAGATGTTGGAGTCAGTATGTGTGCCACGTTCAGCTTCTGCAGCAGTAAATTAAAAATGTAATTAAGTCAGACCATCAAAAATTTAATCAACTAAATCTTATAGCATTGAATTTGTTCTTGTTGCATGTATTCCTAACCAAAGGCTAAATTGCATCTGTGTGACCCACTCCTAAGTATGGCCATGTACTGCTGAAGCAGCATTTCTTGAAGTAAGTTCCACACAGAGGGCTGAATAGAAGATAGACTATTGGAAAGCTGCAATACATGCTTTCCAGCAAATATTAAACTGAATGGGTATGAAAGGCACACACTAAAATTTACAGAAGCAGCACCTCAAATTCTAGGCATTTATTCAGACATATGATTCTGAGAATCACCACCTGTGATCCATTTGGCGTCACTGGCAGTACAGCCTTCCCTCTCTGTGGAATTCCCTGCATGTTTTTGGCAACTGATAAAGACATGGTTTATTTAAACACACCTTCCCTGATTGGCCCACCATGCTTTTATTGCTACAACCTCATTGTAAATATTATAGTATTGTATTTTCTTTCTTTTTTCACTTCCTTGGAATCCCACTAGCTGTAGTGTGCATAAAAGACTTGTGAATGAATGAATGAACTAATAAATAAATACTTCTCTTTGTCCCAACCCTCCATAAGTATAACTGCCGAGGCCTTCCTAGGTGGCTTGCAATACATAAAACATATTGACAAAATAAAACACATTAAAACCAATTACAACACAATGAATTAAAACATCTATGAAAGGAATATAAAAGGAGCCACAGTGTTAAAAAGTTTCCTAAAAAGCCATGTCTCCAAAGGAAAATAAAGATGGCGCCAGGCAAATTTCCCTAGGGAGGAAGTTCCAAAGATGGGAGCAGCAGCAGAAAAGGCTCTTCACCTAGTTGCCACCCCTCTCATGTCCCTGAGGGATGGTTCTTGTAGAAGGGCCTCTTGAGCTGACCTAAGGGGGCAGGTAGGTATATATAGGTGCAAATGATCCTTTAGGTAGCCAGGCCCCAAGCCATTTATGGCTTTATATGTCAATACAAGCACCTTGAATTGGGCCCGGGCCACAACTGGTTGCCAATGAAGTTCTTTCAGAACTGGTATTACATGGGCTGCTCTAGAAGTGCCAGTCCCCAACTGAGCAGACTGATTCTGCACCAGTTGCAATTACTGGGCCATCTTTAAGGGCAGCCCCACATAGAGCTCATTACAATAATCTATTTTGGAAGTTACCAGAGCAGGGGTAACTATCTACAGGTTCCTACTGTCTAGTTAGGGGTGGAGCTGGAAAATCCACCACAGCTGGAAAAAGGCACTCCTGGGCACTAAATCCACCTGATATTCCAGGGACAGACCGGGATCCAGGAGCACCCCAAGACTGTGGACCCTGTCCTTTAGGGGGAGTATGATGCCATCCAGAATAGGGTAATGACCTCCTAACCTATCAGACATCCCCTCTACCAATAGTACCTCCATCTTGCCAGGATTAAGCCTCAGTTTATTGACCCTCATTCAGTCCATATCTTGCTCAGGTCCCAGCTCAGGATGGAGGCAGCCTCACCTGAATGAGATGTGAAAGAGAGGTAGAGCTGAGTAGCACCAGCATATTGCTGACTCCTCAGCCCAAACCTCCGGATGACCTCTCCCAGCAGTTCCGTAGATATTAAACAGCATGGGGGACAGTACAGAGCCCTGTGGAACCCCATGATGCAACCATCCCCCAGCACCACCTTCTGGATCTGGTCAGCCAGGTAGGAACAGAACCACTGCAATATGGTGCCTCCCACTCCCAACCCAGCCAGTCTGCCCAGAAGGACACCATGGTTAATGGTGTTGAAAGCCACTGAGAGGTCAAGGGCAACCAACAGGGTCAGACTTCCCCTGTCCCTCTCCTTCATTGTACATCATCATACATTGTACAGGGTGTAAAAGGTATACAGTGTCATCATACAGGGTGACCAAGGCCATCTCCATCCCATACCCAGGCCTAAAACCAGATTGAAATGGATCCAGTTAATCTGTTTCCTCCAAGAGTGCCTGACCATCCAACCAACCAAGGCAGGCTTGGGTGAAGTGGGCATATGGTTAGTTGGACAGGGCCAAGCACCTTGTCCACATCTTCAGGTTGCAACAACTGAAACTCATCCAATGATGAAACATAAGTCGGCACCCTGGGCACATCCAAAGATTGATATCAAGCTCCTGATGGATGCAAGAGATTTCCCTCAACCTGCTGAGCAAATATGTCACAGCGAGCCATTGAGGGCTCTGGGGTCTCATCTGATGAATCAGCTTGTAAGAGACCCCAGACCACCCAAAATAACTCAGCTGGTTGGCACTGTGAGCAACAGAAAAAGCAAGGAAGTCATGCTTTGCCCACTTTATTGCCACATAATAGGCTCGATAGTGAGCTTGTAAATATATCACACAATTACAGGAGCTCATATCATATACATACATGTCTCAGTGCACAAATAATGTTTATATTTCCAAAAGGATATTCATACATGTATAAATAATTATTTGTATTTGTATCCATATCCATATCCATATCTGTATTTATATTTATATTTAAGTGCCCAATGGCTGAACCTCTCTGAGCAGTTCACAGTACACAAATAAAGATAAAATTTAGTGTCATTAAAGTTCATTCTCAGCATGTTTAGTTCTGAATAACCACAACCCTTGCTTTCATATTTACTAATCTACATTATAGTTTTTATATCTGCTATAAATATGTATTCAAATGACAGGAAGATCATTGGGTTGGATGAAGTTGTTTACAATCTTTAAATATTGTGTTTGTGAATATGAAATAGTGATTTAAGAAAGGTGTACATATACCTTTTCTGAAGATATATGTACAATGTACTTGAGAAAGAAGAAAGATGTTTTTGTGAAAGAAAATATTTGGTGCAAAAGTAAGGATATTGGCATGTTTGCTATTTCTGCCACTCAACTGGTCTCTGCACTCATTGTCTTCACAACTGGCAGTCATAGAGTTGGAAGACATCCTCTAGTCCACTAGTCCTCTAGTCCACTTCCTGCCAGTGCAGAAATCCCATTAGAAGAGCAGCCCAACAACGGTCATCTGGGTTTTTCTCAAACATCTACATAATGACTACATTACCCTCCAAGGACAATCCATTCTACTGTTCCATTGGCAAACAGTCAATGCTGTCATGAAGTGCATTAAAAATGTTTCTTGAAAAAAATATAGTATTTAACTTCCTGGCTCAGGCCCTATTCTCTGGAGCAGAAGAAAATAAATTTGATCTAGTTGTATGATCGTCTTTCATATAGTTCAAGAAAGTTATCATATCACCTTTTAACTGTCTTTTCTCTAGCCTAAACTTACTCAGCCATTCCAAACCTTTCTCATAGGACTCTTTCTTAAGCCCTTTATCATCTGCACTTCCCTCTCTGGTGTTAGCTAGAAACCACCACCACCACCACCACCACCACCACCAGCAGCAGCAGCAGCAGCAGCATAAATACACTCAGTAATCGGAACAGAAAATGTTTCAGAGAATTATCCCACTATTTTTCAAGTTTTACAGAAGTCTGTGTAGATAGTACAATTTTTTTATGATGAATGTTTCCTGTGCCCCTCATGGTGGGGAAGTAAAATGCAGTAGCATACAGGTTGATGTGCTAATCAAGCAGGTTGTTTAGAAGAGCATGAATGGCAAAAAGCTTTTTGATCCATGCTATCATGTCTATAGTCTTAAGCTGAGTTGGTGTTAAGCACAGTACAAGCAGCTCCAGTGTTAATGCATCTAATAAAGTATTTGCTTTTGACATGTAGTCTCCTGTATCCAACTTTTCTTGTCATCCAAGTTATACAGTACTGGTAGCTGCCTGACTTTTTCAGCTGGGATGGTTTCATGCCCTCTCCCTGCCTGGATGTGGAAATTTTTTGTCTATTTTGAGGCAGATGCATTGGGTGCTACTTCCATGATGTCTGATGAAGTTGTATCTTCAGTATGTACCTGGAACTCACTAGCTATCTCCTGCTTTTTGAAAGTGCTGGGACTATCCATAGCTCAACAAATAGAAACAATTATGCTTCTTTGCTTTCTCTCTCTCTCTAGCAAATCTGTGTAGAAAACCATCATGCCTTTTGTTCAACTTCAACCAACCAAAACACAGCATTAAGTTTCTGCTTCCCAAACAAAGCATTTTTGCTACCTTGACCCTAAGATTCTGGTATCAGCTTTGCTAACTTATTTTAGTTTCATTTCTTGGCCAATTGCCTCACTTTCTCCTCAAAAAGCAGAATTAAGTGCAGCAGCACTCCTAAGCTTTTAGCTGATCATGAAAAGGCACCACAACTTTGTTTATAACAATATTTTATTTCAAAGGGTTTCCAAATTTTGAAACATTTGCAGAAGCAGCACCATTATGTAACAGCACACAGCAATCATCTAAGCTGTTGGCTCAAGAAGGCTGGCTTGCAGAAAGGCATAGCTGCCGCTCTCAAAAGAAGCAGAGAGCATCCTGAAGCTCCTGTTGACTAGCTAGGGATTTCTATGTACATTAAAACAAACAAACAAACAAACAAACAAACAAACAAACATATTTGCAATTTTGGAAGGAGGAAAATTTCACCCTTGCCTCCCTACTCCAATCATAAATGGAGGGTTGACCTAGTGTGCTGCCTCTGTACTCTTGTTTCCCTGTGCACACAAATGTAGAGGTGACTGGAAGGGTGGCTGGTGTGGAATACAGAAGTGGCTGCGTCACTTAGCTTCAGCCCTGTTTCTGGAGCCAGAATTTTAAGCAGAATGTATGAATGCAGCAGCAGGAATACTTTCGTGCATTTGTGGTAAACTCTCAAAGAGTTCAGAACACTCTTTCTCATCCTGAGAAACACAGCATCGCCGAATGACCGTTGGGCCTTTCTGAGCCTTGGAGTTGTTGGCAATGACCCCACTTTGCAGCCTGCTGAGCAAAATTCCCCTATTCCTATGAGCACAGTGGGAGGTTTAAAGAGTTTGAGCGAAACATTTTTCCTAGTATCTCAGATTTTAAAAGTAAGGTTGCATGGAACAGCACACTGTGACTTCAACTTTTTATGAACCCTCTTTGAGTCACTGCCCTTTCTTTGGGATACTATTTAACACTGCCTTTGTTCAATTAAATAAGATGTTGGATGGACCATCTGCCCACTGTAAAATGTTCTGGAAATCCAACTGTGAATGGCTGCAAAGAAGGCAGCCATTTTTGTTTTCTCAAAATGAATTAAAAAATGACAGCTTCCATCCTGCCTGAGCTGTTTCACCCCTTCCAAAATAAACTTTCCTCCACCAGGGAAAAATTAATATAAAATATCACATGCCAATGCTCATGAAACATTTTCAAGTCTTTCCTTGTCATTTTAGACCAACCCAGTTTGTATATAATCTTCCAAAACTTCAGGACCCAAAACTAGGCACAATAGTGCAGGTGAAGTCTGACCAGGCAGAATGATCACAAGCCAATACTGTATTCCTGTTGAAACCAAGTAGAATTGTATTATTAGCCTTTTTACCTAGATATCACAATTATCTTTCACTTCTAGTCTACTAAAAAACCAGATGCTTTTCATGTGTACCTTTGTCAAGCCAGGTGTCATGCAACCTCTATTTGTGCAACTGATTCTTCCTACTAAATAAAGAACTTCACTTCTATTGCTAGTCATCCCAGTTCTCTGTCTGATCATCCCTGTTCCCATTTCTGCCTTCTATAAACTAGTCCATCAACAGATTTGCAGTATCTGCAAATACAATAGTGAGTTTAGGTTGCAACCCTGTAGTACCACACTTATCAATTATCTCCAGTATGACAGGGAGCTGCTGACTAGTATTTCTGAGATATGACCCGTCAATCAGCTGCATGTCCACCTAAAAGTAGCATTATCTGGAAAACATGGTACAATTTCACAACAAGAATATAACGGACAATCTTGTCAAAAGCCTTCTATGTTAATTGCGTTCCCAGCTATAACACGGTAGTAACTATTTCATTAAAAGAAAATAAAGTTATTCTACCTATTGGATGGCCCTCCCAAGAAGCAAGCTGAAGCCAATGTTTCAGGTGGCTCAGCAAGAGAATGCCAAGCGGTACTACTCCCCTCCTTTCCAGCCAGGAGGATGCACCTGCTCTTGACAGCCTCACCACTGGACAGACTCTTCCACTGTGGCATTTTCCAGAACAGCCCAGGGATGTCAGGGAGTACTTGGAGAGCTCCACCTGCCTCACTCCCCCGTTATGGCAAATGCTGCAGTAAAGGAGCAACCAGAGGGGAGCAAAATAGAGGACAGGTGGCTCCTCTTAGCTACTCAGTGTCAGGCTAATGCTGAAACTCCCCAGTGCAAGCTGTTCAGCCAGCAGTCAGGCACATTTTCTGAAAAGCCATGTTGGACAAAGCAGCAATGCAGCTTTTCAAAGAGGGTGACAGGCTGAAATGCTTGTCTCTAAGTAGGTCCTCCTCAGAGTCAAACACCGGTGAATACCTAGGACACTGTTCCCATGCTTGACTGTCCTAAGAATGACCCCTTGGAGCCAGCCATTTTTGCCTGGTTTCTTCTCTGAAGACACAGCAGCAGTAAGACAAATGGGGGAAATGGAGCATTGCATGACCTGATGAGAGGAAGACGGAGCTCATACTGGTAAGTATGGCTAAGGGGTAGCTGGGGCCAAGACGGGGAGAAGGATAAGACACAAGACCGTGTGAGTTCCTGTTTCAGCTGGCAGTCCTAGTTTATGCCGAGGCTGACTAGATAGATATTGAGGAACCTTGCTGTCTCCTTGTGATCACACCATTTTCACAGAGTACTTCATATTATTTATTTATTTATTTTAAAAAAATGTATGCCGTCCAATTACTAACATTGCTGGATGGCTAACAGCATAAATAAATTGATGATCCACTCTGGCTGCAAATTAATAAAATCAAATAATAAAATTCAATATTAAAACATATTAAAATATTGATTAAATAAAAAGGTCTTAACCTGACGCTGAAAAACTTATAATGATGGTGCCAGGCGGACCTCTCTGGGGAGCGTATTCGATGGTTGGGGTTCCACCACAGAGAAGGCCCTCATCTGGGTACTCTGTCTCTTAACATCTTTCATAGAGGGTTCCCAGAGGAGGGCTTCTGTTGCCAATGTCAGGGGGCGGGAAGGCAAATAGGGCAAAAGGCATTCCTTTAGGTATCCTGGTCCCAAGCCATTTAGAGCTTTCTAGGTAATAACCAGCACCTTGAACTAAACCCGGACTTTGAAGGGAAACCAATGGAGCTGACAGAGGACTGGGGTTATATGAGAATAACAATCAGTCCCCAACAGCATCCTGGCAGCTCTATTTTGAACCATCTGAAGTATCCGGACTGAAGTATTCAAGGGCAGCCCCACGTTAAGCACGTTATAGAAATCCAATCGGGAAGTAACCAATGCTTGTGTTACTGTTGCTAGGCAATCTTCCTCCAGGTAGAGACACAGCTGATAGATTAGCCAAAGCTGAAGGAGAGCCCTCCTTGCCACCACTGTCACTTGGGCTTCCAAGGACAGCTCCAGGTCGAGAAGCACTCCCAAGCTGCAGACCCTGTCCTTTAGAGGGAGTGCAACCCCGTCCAGGGCAAGGCCTGAGTCACCTACCCAGGAGCTCAAATCACCCACCAACAGAACCTGTATCTTACCTGGATTGAGCTTCAGTTTATTTGCCCTCATCCAGCCCATTACCTCAGCCAGGCACCGGTTCAGTACAGCCACTGCCTCACCTGGATTAGTTGAAAAAGAGAGGTAGAGCTGGGTGTCATCAGCATACTGATGATTCCACAGCCCAAACCTCCTGATGACCTCTCCCAGCAGTTTCATGTAGATGAATAGCAAGGGGGACAAAATGGACCCCTGTGGTACTCCATGGCATAGCTGCCATGGTGCATAGTCCCCCAGCACCACCTTCTGGAATTGGCTACAAGGTAGGAGCGGAACCACTGCCAAGCAGTGCTCCTACTCCCAATCCCGCCAGCCTATCCAGGAGAATACCATAGTCAATGGTATCGAAAGCTGCTGAGAGGTCCAGGAAAACCAACAGGGACACACTCCCCCTGTCTCTCTCCCTGCACAGTCATCATACAGGGCGACCAAGGCAGATTCAGTACCATACCCTGGTCTGAAGCCAGACTTAAATGGGTCCAGATAATCAGTTTTATCCAAGAGTACCTGGAGTTGTCCTGTCACCACCCGTTCCAACATTTTGCCCAAAAATTGGATGCTGGCCTCCGGTTTATAATTGGATTCAGAGACGCCTTCTTTAGGACAGACCTGATTACCACCTCCTTTAAAGGAGAAGGCACCCAGCCGTCCCTCAGAGAGGCGTTAATAACCTCCAGGATCCAGGAACCAATCCCATGTTTGGCTTTGGTCAGCAGCCACGAAGGGCAATGGTCGATTAAGCAGGTGATAGGACATACTTGTCCAAGCACCTTGTCCACATACTCAGGCCGCATTAACTGAAATTTATCCATTAATACCAGACCAGATGGAGTCATTGGTGTCTCCCCTAAGAGATCTGAATCAATTGTGGAATCCAGCTCATGATGAATCTGAGCGATTTTCTCCTTGAAGTGCTGGGCAAAGTTGTCACAGCGGGCCATTGATGGTGGTACAGAATCCTTCTTAGGGCCCATGTACCACTCGAAAAAGCTCCACTGGACGGCACTGTGAGGAGGCAATGGAAGTGGAGAAGCATTTCTTCTTCACCACCCTCACCACCACAGCATAGGCTCGATAATGAGCACGTAAGTGTGTTTGGTCAGATTCATCCCGTGATTTCCTCGACCTACGCTCTAGTCGTCTCCCAACCCACTTCATCGCCCATAAGTCAGGTGTATATCATGGAGATGGACGGGCTCTGTATGGCAGGAAAGGACGCTTAGGGGCGATTGTGTCAATCACTCTGGCTATTTCCCCATTCCACAGTTCAACCAGAGCATCAACAGGAGTGCCAACTTCATCAACTGGAAAATCCCCCAGAGCCCTCAGGAATCCATCCAGATCCATCTGGCTCTGAGGGCAGACCATCACAACACCAACTGCGCCTATGTAAGACCGCGCCGCGCCGGAGGGGAGCCGCTGCCTTGCTGCGTAAGACCGCGCCGCCATCCACCGCCCACTTGGCTGCTCCGCCACGCCCCAGCACGTGTGGCAGGCGTGCTTCGGACGAGGCGGGGGACGCAGGGCCGGCGGCTACAAAGCCCGCGGGAGGAGCGCACCAACAGCTACACCAACTGCACCCGGCAGCCTACGCCGGAGGAGGGCCACCTCCTCGCTGTGTAAGACCGCGCCGCGCCGGAGGGGAGCCGCTGCCTTGCCGCGTAAGACCGCGCCGCCATCCACCGCCCACTTGGCTGCTCCGCCACGCCCCAGCACGTGTGGCAGGCGTGCTTCGGACGAGGCGGGGGACGCAGGGCCGGCGGCTACAAAGGGCGTCGGCCAAAGGACGGTCGCCACCGTTCGGGTGGCCGAGCAGGGGGCGGGGCTGGCCAGGGGCTTGCGCTTGGCGATGGTAGGCCCTCCTGCTGGGCTGTGAGTGAGGGGTGAGTGTGTGTGTGTGTGTGTGTGTGTGTGTGTGTTTTTAGTAGTATTTTAAATCTTTTTATGGAGTCGTCCCTGGCCATGCTGCCGCTTATGTTTCCTGGGGAGCGCACGGGTGCCGCCATTGAGGTGGTTATGGGCAGGGGACGTAACAGCGTTGGGAGCTTAACGTGTCCGCATAGAAGAAGGAGGGACAGATGGCTGACACCTGTCCCTACTTCTGGTTTTGCTCCCAGCCAGAGGGTGCCAGGGAGTCTCGTCAGTCGCCCCTCCGGCCTGACGGTGCTGTTGCTTAATGCCAGGTCGGTCAATAACAAATCTGCCCTCATCCAGGACCTGATTGTGGATGAGGGGGCCGACCTGGTCTGCATAACGGAGACCTGGGCGGGAGAGGGGGGGATGTTGCCCTCTCCCAAGTGTGCCCGCCCGGGTATCTGGTCCAGCACTGCTCACGGCCGGAGGGGAGGGGAGGGGGGGTCGCTTTGGTTTACCGAGCCTCCATCTCCCTCACGGGACTTCCGGTCCCTTCGAGACCAGGGCTGGAGTGTCTCTATTTGGTGTTGGGCGACCGAGACAGACTGGGGATTCTGTTGGTGTACCGCGCACCCTTCTGCCCAACAGTCTCCCTGCCTGAGCTGACGGAGACTGTCTCGGACCTGGTGTTGAGGACCCCCAGGATGTTGGTCCTGGGGGACTTCAATCTCCATGCCGAGGCTAGTCTGACCGGGGCGGCTCAGGACTTCATGGCCTCCATGACGGCCATGGGGCTGTCTCAACATGTCACCGGCCCCACCCATGAACGGGGACACACTCTGGACCTGGTTTTCTCGACGAGGCAGGAAGAGGGTGGTCTGAGGGTGAGTAATTTATGCTTGACTCCCCTGTCATGGTCAGATCACTTCCTGGTGAGGTTTATGCTCGAGAGCGACTTCTCCCTCTGTAAGGGTGCGGACCCGATTATGTGGGTCCGCCCCCGGAGCCCGATGGATCCAGAAGGATTCCTGAAGGCCCTGGGGGAGTTTCCGGCTGACAAGACGGGTGCTCCTGTCGAGGCTCTGGTCGAACTGTGGAATGGGGAGATGACCAGGGCTGTAGACACGATCGCTCCTAAGCGTCCTCTCCCACCGGGCAGAGCCCGCTCTTCCCCTTGGTATACTCCTGAATTGAGGGCGACGAAGCAGGTTGGGGGACGACTAGAGCGTAGGTGGAGGAAATCACGAGATGAATCTGACCGAACACACTTACGAGCCCACTATCGGGCCTATGCTGTGGCGGTGAGGGCGGCAAAAAAGAGATTCTTTTCCGCTTCCATTGCCTCCTCACAATGCCGTCCGGCGGAGCTCTTTCGAGTGGTGCAAGGCCTGGTCCGTCCAGGTCCAAAGGAAGACCTGATTCCACCCTCAAAGGCCCGCTGTGACGACTTTGCCAGGCATTTCAGGGAGAAAATCGCTCAGATTCGTCACGAGCTGGACACCACTATTGATTCAGAGGTTTCAAAGGAGACACCAACGCTGCCGTCTGGTCCAGATTTATTGGATGAATTTCAGTTATTGCGGCCCGATGATGTGGACAAGGTGCTTGGGCGAGTACGTCCAACCACTTGCCTTTTGGACCCTTGCCCATCTTGGTTAATAAATGATTCCAAGCACGGGATTGGAACCTGGATCTTGGAAGTGGTTAACGCTTCTCTGAGGGAGGGTCGGGTGCCTGCCCCTTTGAAGGAGGCGGTAGTCCGACCGGTCCTGAAGAAGGCGTCACTGGATCCAGAGATGGCCACTAATTATAGACCAGTGGCCAACATCCCGTTTCTGGGCAAGGTGTTAGAACGAGTGGTGGCGGGACAACTCCAAGCACTCTTGGATGAAACTGATTATCTGGACCCATTGCAGTCCGGCTTCAGACCCGGGTACGGTACTGAATCTGCCTTGGTCGCCCTGTATGATGACCTGTGCAGGGAGAAGGACAGGGGGAGTGCGTCCCTGTTGGTTCTGCTGGACCTCTCAGCGGCTTTCGATACCATCGACCATGGTATCCTTCTGGATAGGCTTGCGGGATTGGGGGTTGGAGGCACTGCTTTGCAGTGGTTCCGCTCCTATCTCAATGGCTGGTTCCAGAAGGTGGTGCTGGGGGACTATGGCTCTGCGCCATGGCAGCTATGCCATGGAGTACCGCAGGGGTCCATTTTGTCCCCTTTGCTGTTCAACATATACATGAAACCGCTGGGAGAGGTCATCAGGAGGTGTGGGCTGCGGAACCATCAGTACGCTGATGATACCCAGCTCTACCTCTCGTTTTCCACCAATCCAGGTGAGGCAGTGGCTGTGCTGAACCGGTGCCTGGCCGAGGTAATGGGCTGGATGAGGGCCAATAAACTGAAGCTCAATCCAGACAAGACGGAGGTCCTGTTGGTTGGCGGATCGGGCTTCGGAGAGGGTGAATTGAACCTTGTCCTGAATGGGGTTGCACTCCCTCTTAGGGACAAGGTCCGCAGCTTGGGAGTGCTCCTCGACCCAGAGCTTTCACTGGAAGCTCAGGTAACAGCAGTGGCGAGGAGCGCTTTCCTCCAGCTTCGGCTAATTCATCAGCTGCGCCCCTATCTGGAGAATGACTGCCTTGCGACAGTGACACATGCATTGGTGACTTCCCGTTTGGACTTCTGTAACGTGCTCTACGTGGGGCTACCCTTGAAGACGGTCCGGATACTTCAATTGGTCCAAAATAGAGCTGCCAGGCTGCTGACGGGGACTGGACGTTATGTTCACATGACTCCAGTTCTCCGTCAGCTTCACTGGCTTCCCATTGAAGTCCGGGCCCAATTCAAGGTGTTGGTTATGACCTATAAAGCCCTAAACGGCTTGGGTCCTGGTTACCTGAAGGAGCGCTTACATCCTTATATGCCCAGCCGCCCCCTGAGATCGGCGGGAGAGGCCCTTCTCTGGGAGCCCTCCATGGAAGAAGTTAGGAGGGTGGTTACTCGGAGGAGGGCTTTCTCAGCGGTGGCGCCTAAGTTATGGAATGCGCTCCCCAGAGAGGTCTGCCTGGCGCCGTCGTAATTTGTTTTTCGGCGCCAGGCGAAGACCTTTTTATTTAAGCAGTATTTTAAATGTTAATATTATTGAATTTTATTTGGCCAGGGCGGCTTGTTTTATAGTGTATGTTTTATATTATATATTTGTATTTTATTGTATATAGTTTAAAATGTTATTTTAATTTTTTGTTGTAAGCCGCCCCGAGGCTTCGGCGAATGGGGCGGCATAAAAATGTTTTAATAAATAAAAAATAAATAAATAAATAGGATCCGCACCCTTAGAAGAGGCAAAGGCCAGCACCTCACAAGGAAGTGATCTGACCATACAAGGGAGTCAAATGCAAATTCTTCACTCTCAAATCACCCTCTTCCTGCCCTGTCGAGAAAACCAGGTCCAGTGTGTGACCATATTCATGGGTTGGGCCTATGATATGTTGAGACAGACCCATGGCCATTATGAAGTCCTGAGCTTCCACATGAAGCCCTGAGCCACCCCAGTCAGAAAAGTCTCGGCATGGAGATTGAAGTCCCCCAGGACCAACATCCTGGGGGTCTTCAACACCAGGTCCGAGATGATCTCCGTCAGCTCAGGCAAGGAGTCTGATGGACAGAAGGGTGCACGGTACACCAGCAGAATCCCCAATCTGTCTCAATTGCCCAGTGCCAGGTATAAGCACTCTAGACCTGGTCTCAAGGGAACAGGAAGCTCCGTGAGGGAATAGAGGCTCGGTGAATTAAAGTGACCCCCTCCCCTCCCCTCCGGACATGACTGGTGCTGAACTAGATATCTGGGCAGGCACAGCTGAGAGAGGGCTACATCCCCACCCTCTCCCACCCAGGTCTCTGTAATGCAAACCAGGTCAGCCTCCTCATCCACAATTAAATCGTGGATGAGGGATGTTTTATTATGGACCAACCTGGCATTAAGCAGCAGCAATGTCAGGCCTGAGGGACGGTTGATAAACTTACCTGGAACCTTCTGGTTGGAGGAATAACCAGAAGGAGGAACAGGTATCAACCATCTGTCCCTCCTTCTATGCCGACATGTTAATCACCCAACGCCATATCTCTCCTTGCCCAACACCAACCCAATGGTGGCGCCCATGCACTCCCCAGGCAACCCCATAAAAGCAGCAGCCAGATGTGGAGTCACTAAAACAAATACAATTTAAAACCCTTAAGCCCACCCACTACAAAAAATGCAAGTTTCTGGCCCAGCCCAGCCCCACACAGCCCCGAATGGCAACAACGCCCTTAGGCTGTCATCCTTCAGCCACGGCCAGCGAGTTAAGCCCGCGGCCCCTCCCTGCACCCCAACCCCAATCCGGCACAGGTGCCACCCTCGCCGGGGGGGGGGAGGAGGAGCAAGGACGGGGCCCACAGAGATCTCGCCGCAGAGATCTCCCACAATGGCCACCGTCTGACGGAGCAGCGGCAGCAGGCACAGCAGTGCCTGGGTGGCGGCGGTGGTGGGCCTGTCATATGTTATATGTTTATGTTGCCTAATGCATAGATCACACATCACAACAACTGACTGTTGTGATTTGCCATGACTGTTTGTCCTGCCGTGAAAAGCCCAACAAACTTTTAGACCAGTGTGGGTACTTCATGGCTTCCATCCTCATCCTATCCCCTTGTCCTCTGAGTGGTCTGCCAAGAACACTGCAAGGCAATCAGTCCCCCTTCCCTTCCTGCCATCGTGTGGGGTGAAGCCAGCACAAGAGTTCCCAGTATAAAAAGTACAATAGTAATAATTAACTTAACAGTTGTCCTTGACAAAATGGTGTTTGGTGATAATACAGACCTCAATAGATGCAGTATGTTTTTAAACACACACATACACATGATTGCAGATGTTCCTTATCAGAGTTCCTGAATGAATGTAGTTGGCTTCATGCTCAAGAAACTGAACTCCCTTTCAGAGTTTAATCACTCAGTGGCAAGGCCTGAATTGGGGTCAGTGGGGTTGCAGCATCCAGAGTGAAAGGGATGGGGCCAGTATACCCAACCCCTTTAAGCGTGAATGGGGCTTAAAGAGGGCTTCATTTAGTTCTAATCCTATACTCTTCTTCAGCATTTCAGTTTACCTTTTCAGACACCGAAGCTACATTTCCTAGCTGAAGGAATTAGTCCTGGTTTTCCCCAATTGTTCTTTTCTGGTGCTCTGAACATTGAAAAACTAGCATACCTTCTTGCATGGCCAAATTCCTTACAACTTTTTTTTCTAATTAAAGATATATTCTGATATATGAATTTATCTCAAAGTCATTTAGAAAGCTTTTCAGAAAGTATTGAAAATTGGACTCATGGAAACTCTCCAGGGTACTCTTCATTTTCCCGTGTCCTGGCCATTGGCACAGTGTGGTGCTTATTTATGGATGTTCTGACTGCTGGTTGGCTAAATGTACTCTGACTGACTACTTGATCCTCGTCTTCTTGTCTCTAATCTCTCAACCTTTGTTTTGTGCCTCCTTTTATCCTACCTGATTCCCATTGAGATAAGTGTACTCAAGCTTTGTATCCATCTTGGACCGAAGCTTGTGCACCTGGCTCTTTGGCTGCTTGCCCCTGATATCTGTCTATAGTTGTACTTGCTTGTTTCCCATCCTGAAATCCTGCTGCAGTCTGCTTGCTGACTACTGCAATGCCAAAACAATTTTTCACAGATCTGCTACAGCCTATCTCTTTGCCTGTGCCATTCCCCCCCCCCCCATTTTTCTTATCTATCCATAAATTCACACAAACATCTTTATGCAGTCAGCCTTCTGATTCCACTCATCATTTTTATTCCATGGTCTTCTTTCAGGCTTCAGAAATCTTCTACTTTCTGTATTTCCAGGTAGCATGTATTTCTCTTCTAAGTTCACACCCTACCCTCACTTGGTATCAAATATGGGCCATGCTGCACATTGATTTACAGCAAGTAGTTTATTTCCTCTTTTACTTTCATTACAGGCATGCAATGTGTGGAGAATGCTTCCAGGGAACACAGGGATCAAAATATCCCTCCCAATATGGCTGTTGTTGTCATGTGCCATCAAGTTGTCTCTGACCCATGATGATCCTATGAATGAAAGCCGTCCGAAGTGTCCTCTCCAGGACAGCTCCATTCAGTTCTTCCAAGTAGGAGGCTGTGGCTTCCTTTACAAATTCAATTAGTACCATATTTGTCTTCCCTACACGGCTAGATCACTTTTTAAAAAGAAAAGCAAAGCTTTTACAAGCAACAAATGGAGCTGATTTCTCTTTCTTTCTTTCTTTCTTTCTTTCTTTCTTTCTTTCTTTGGCTAATGTTTTGGAGCATTGGATGATTCCTTTCCACATGCCTGTAATTACAGCAAGTGTAAGATATGCAGCTGCATGATTCAGCTACATATGAATAAAGTGTAGAGGACCAACATCTACTTGGTCCTCCACGTTGCAGTAATATACACACATAACTGAGAAAGAAAGGTCTGTATGCCCATTGTCCTATGTCTTCCCTAGTGTGTTCTGCCACTCACTGCAACCTCTTTTGTTAATAATCTAATGTTGTCATCTGGATAATGATTATATATCTCCTCCTCCTCCTCCTCCTGCTCCTTCTTCTTCTATTTTCTTCTTTGTAAACCAGCTTGCACACTTTTGCTGTTAAAAAACATACAAACCTATAGTGATTTTGGAAACAGATAACCTTTGGCTATCTGCCCATATTTATTTCTCTGGCCCTGACTACCCTGTCTGTCCTTTAACCTCCTGACCCCAGAGTAAGGATGGTTTCAGGTTCTATTTTACGCTTCTTGAAGCTCACATTTGCACACATAGGATAAAGGCATACAAAAACTGCTCTCAAAAATCTGGAAAGTGTAAATATGTAAGAACGGCTATGCTCTGGGCAACTATTGGTCTGGGAAGTACACATTCATTTAGGGCATATGAGAATGTGAGTCAAACAAATTTCTCCCTATCCCAACCTGAGAGTTTCTAATTCTTGGAGATCTACTCATAAGTCTGACAATACTTTCAGTCAGACCTTCTTTGACTCTATTAGTTACTATTGCTTTACTATTTGAATCCTTGTTGACTAAGGCAAGTCATGGTTTGTTCCACTCTTGGCTTCTACCATTTCCTAAGACTATCAGATCATTGTCAGAGGAGGGAAGATGTGGCACTGAATGGGGAAAAACTTTTGTTTTTTATACATTCTACTTAGACTAACCCTTCATGAATCACTGCCTTGCCATGGCAAAGGGGCTTGCATAGTACAATGCAGCTATGAGCTATGCCGTGCAATGGCACCCAAGATGGGCAGGTCATAGCAGAGAGCTCTGACAAAAGGTGATTCACTAGAGAAGGAAATGACAACACACCCCATTACCCTTGCCATGAAAACCCCATGGACAATACTAAAAGGCAAAAAGATATGATGCTGGAAGAGGAGCCCCTCAGGTTGGAAGGTATCCAATGCGCTACTGGGGAAGAGCAGAGGGCTAGTACTAGTAGCACCAGAAAGAATGAAGTGACTGGGTCAAAGTCAGGAAGGACACTCAGTTGTGGATGTATCTGGTGATGAAAGGAAAGTCCAATGCTGTAAAGAACAATACTTCATAGGAACCTGGAAGGTAAGAGCCATGAATCAAGGTAAGCTGGATGTGGTCAAACATGAGATAACAAGACTGAACATCAACATCATGGGAATCAGCGAACTAAAATGGACAGGAATGGGTGAATTTAATTCAGATGACCATCAGGTATACTACTGAGGGCAAGAATCCCTCAGAAGAAATGGAGTAGCCTTCATAGTCAATAAAAGAGTAGGAAAAGCAGTACTGGGATAGAATCTCCAAAATAACAGAATGGTCTCAGTTCGAATCCAAGGTGAACCATTCAGCATCACAGTAGTCCAAGTCTGTGCCGCAACCACTGATGATGAAGAGGCTGAGGTTGACCAGTTCTGTGGAGGTGACCAACAACACCTTCTAGAAACAACAGCAAAAAATGATGTCATTATCATGGGGGATTGGAATGCTAAAGCAGGAAGCCAAAAGATAACTGGAATAACAGGCAAGTTTGGCCTTTGAGTACAAAATGAAGCAAGGCACAGGCTGGTAGAATTTTGTCCAGAGAATACGATGGTCATAGCAAACACTCTTTTCCAACAACCCAAGAGATGACTCTACACATGGACATCACCAGACGGTCAACACAGAAATCAGATTGACTATGTGCTCTGCAGCCAAAGATGGAGAAACTCTATACAGTCAGTAAAAACTAGACCAGGAGCTGACGGTGGCTCAGATCATGAGCTTCTTGTTGCAAAATTCAGGTTTAAATTGAAGAAAGTAGGAGAAAGCACTAGGCCACTCAGGTATGTGCTAAATCATACTCCTTATGAATATACAGTGGAGGTGACAAATAGGTTTAAGTGATTAGATATGATAGACAGAATGCCTGACGAACTATGGATGGGGGTTCACAACATTGTACAGTAGGTAGCAACTTAAACCCTCCCAAAGAGAAAGAAATGCAAGAAAGCAAAATGGCTGTCCGAGGAAGCTTTAGAAATAGCTGAGGAAAGACGGGAAGTGAAAGGCAAGGGAGAAAGAGAAAGATACACCCAATTGAATGCAGAATTCCAGAGAATAGCTAGAAGAGATAAGAATGCCTTCTTAAATGAACAGTGCAAAGAAATAGAAGAAAACAATACAATGGTAAAGACCTGAGATAATTTCAAGAAAATTGGAGATATGAAGGGAACATTTCATGCAAAGATGGGAATGATACAGGACCAAAATGACAGGGACTTAACAGATGCAGAAGAGATTACGAAGAGGTGGCAAGGGTACACAGAAGAACTATACAAGAAAGATCTTAATGTCCCTGATAACCAGGTTGGTCTGGTTGCTAACCTTGAGCCAGACATGAATGTGATGTCAAATGGGCCTTAGGAGGTCTTAGCAAAAACAGAGCTAGTGGAGGCGACGGTATTCCAGCTGAGCTATTCGAAATCCTAAAAGACGATGCAGTAAAAGTGCTACACTCAATATGCCAGCAAATTAGGAAAACTCAACAGTGGCCATATGATTGGAAAAGATCAGTTTACATTCCTATCCCAAAGATGGCAATGCCAAAGAATGTTCAAACTACCAAACAATTGCGCTCATTTCACATGCTAGCAAAGTTTTGCTCAAAATCCTACAAGCTAGCCTCCAGCAGTATGTGGACAAAGAACTACCAGAATTGCAGGCAGGGTTTTGAAGAGACAGAGGATCACAACAAATTGTGGCAAGTTATTAAAGAAATGGTAGTACCAGACCACCGTATTTGTCTCTTGAGAAACCTGTATGCAGGTGAAGAAGCAACAGTGAGAACCGTACATGGAACCACTGGTTGGTTCAAAATTGGGAAAGGAGTATGGCAAGGCTGTATACTGTCGCCCTGCCTATTTAACTTAAATGCAGAGTATTATGTGAAATGCCAGGCTAGATGAATCACAGGTTGGAATTAAGATTGCCAGGAGAAATATCAACAACTTCAGATACGCAGACAATACCACTCTAATGGCAGAAAGTGAAGAGGAACTGAAGAGCCTCTTGATGCGGGTGCAGGAGGAGAGTGCAAAAGTTGGCTTGAAACTCAACATTAAGAAAACTAAGATCATGGCATCTGGTTTTCTCACTTCATGGCAAATAGATGGGGAAGAAATGGAGGTAATGAGAGATTTTATTTTCTTGGGTTCCAAGATCACCACAGATGGTCACTGCAGCTAAGAATTTAAAAGATGCTTGCTCCTTGGGAGGAAAGCTATGGAAGATCTAGACAGCATACTAAAAAGCAAAGACATGACCCCGCCAACAAAAGTTCACATAGTAAAAGTTGTAATGCATGGCTGTGAGAATTGCACCATAAGGAAAACTGAGTGCAGAAGAATTTATGCATTTGAATGGTGGTGCTGAAGAAGACTCCTGAGAGTCCCTTGCCCTGCAAAAAAAAAAAAAAAATCAGGCAATCTTAAAGGAAATCAACCCTTACAGTTCTTCAGAAAGTCAGATACTGAAGATGAAACTCAAATACTTTGGCCACCTAATAGGAAAGAAAGACTCACTGGAGAAGATCCTCATGCTGGGAATTATTGAAGGCAAAAGTAGAAGGGTACAGCAGATGTAGAGGTGGCTAGATGTGGTCACTGGGTGCTTGGTATGGGCTTGGGTGGCCTCCTCCGATGGTGGAAGATAGGAGAGCCTAGAGGAATGCTGTCCATGGGGTTGTGAAGGGTTAGACATGATTTAGAGACTAAACATCAACAACTTAGAATAAATACATTTCTACAAAGCAGACTTTGACAAAACGTCGATTCTGGGCTGCATTTATGTACAGCAATCCACTATTTCTTGGAGAAAATATTTAGAAAACTCAAAAGTTCTAAAAAGCAAGTGGGCCAGAAAAGGACAAGAAGGTAAAAACAGATGATTACTTTTAGTCTTCATCTTTTTGTATATATCCCAAGGACATTCAAATGCTGTTTTTGTGCACTAGGCAATTCTACTAATAGGCAAAGTTTTCAGAATTGATGTTCTAATTAGCAGGGATGGCCAATCATTCCCCATATGCATCCAAAATGATTAGGTCTTTTGCAAGCATTCCCTACACATATTCACAAAGCCTTGAAGGCTTTTACACATACTTGGAATGAATGCTTGCAAAAACTCAATCATGTTCCTTTCTTTTGAAAAGGAAGCAAGAAGGGAAAAAATGCATCTCTCTTATCTTTGCTGAAAAGGTCTGAAATAACTGGCAATGGAGAACATCTATTCTACTGGCTGCACCTTGGATCCTGTCTGCCTAGGATAATGGACCGGATGAGGACCAATAAATTCAGTCCAGACAAGACTAAGTAGTTGGTGGGTGATACTATTGACCTGACGGGGAGTGTTCAACCTTTTCTAGATGAGGTTGCACTCCCCCCGAAGGAGCTAGTTTGCAACTTAGGGGTACTCCTTGATCCATCTTTATCACTTGAGGCGCAGGTGGCATTCATGTGTCAGAGTGTCTTCTACCAACTTTGGCCCAGCTGTGTCCCTACCTGGACAGGGATAGCCTGGCTTCAGTGATCTATGCTCTGGTAATCTCTATACTAGATTACTGCAACACACTACATAGGGCTGCCCTTGAAGCTGGTTAAGAAGCTGCAGCTGGTGCAGGATGAGGCAGACAGATTAATAATTGGGATGTCTTGTTTTTAAACAATTAATTTTTAACCAATTCAAAATTACAATTAATACGTAAGTGATTTCTTATTTTAAAGAATTTTCATAACCCCACAGAATGCATAAGGAAGTCCTTAGTTGAAGCCATTGCATCTGAACATTCTTCTTGGAAATCTAGTCCAACCAACTTAAAACCAGGACACAAGTGCTCCATAGAGGTAAAACTCACAGCCACCAGTGAAAAGCATTTACTCCCTCAGTCTACACTGGAAGTTTGGGGAACACGTGATTATTATATATTTATTATTTAAATGTATAGCCCATCTTTCACTTATGGTCGCATTAGCACTTTCAAGTTCCACCTTGCAAATGGAGGTCCAATTACATAATACTGTATATACCAAAAATTAGATGCTTTATTAATCCATTCCCCACAGGAATACAGCCTAGCAATCTCCCTATAAGGGCAACCTTGGAATATGTAGGGGCTCTTGCCAATAACCATTTTCATGGCCTTCCTTCTTTTTCCAGAATACTCCTTACCACTCATCGTTCATCTATGAAAGATTGTTGACCAACAATGTTTAAGCAGACATATTCATTAGGAAAAGAGAAAAACCAGACATAGAGAGCCCATGTAGAGTAGTAGTTATAGTAGAGAACTGGGATGTAGGAGATCCAGTTTTTGGTCCCACCTTGGCCATGAATCTTACCAGGTGACTTGGCCAAGTCACTGACTCTCAGTCTAACTTACAGGGCAGTTGTGAAGACAGAATGGGGCTGAGGAGAATTATGTAACATGCCTTTGGTTTCTTGTAGGAAAAAGGGTGGGGTATAAATGGAATACAAGAGCAAGTGTGTGAGGAAAGGAATGACAGGTATCTGCATATCTTTAAGTAAAATTTGCAGTCCAATCAATGAATGAGTAATCAATTTAAAATGTTTATAATGAAAAGCTAAATGGGATTCTAGCCAGAACTGTTTCTATCCAAGTAATTTATCTTTTACTTATTGTATACTGTTGGTATTGTTTTCATTTCCACAGTGCCCCATAGCCAAAGCTCCCTGGGCCATTTACAACAATATATAAAACAGAACAATATACAGTACACAGACACACACCAGTATTAATATAATAAATGGATAGATCACAAACCTTCATGGTTTCCTTGAACAAGGGAACAATCCTATGCAAGTTCACAGAGGAAAATATTAGAAGTTCTGATGCAGCTACTCAAAGCATTGAGACAGAGAAAGATGGCTGCTTTGGGTGAACATTCTCAAGGTTGATATACAGAAGAAGAATCTGAAGAAGCAGCAATGACAGTGGAGGTGGAATGTGACCAGTTCCAGGCACTGAGATGAGAGAAGTGGAGAGGTTTATCTCAATGCCAGACTCCCCAGGTGGGCAGGCAGTCTCTGGGAATAACCAAGATGTACAGTTTGTGGGAGGGGACATGGAGCAGGGGTGTTTCTCAGGCACAGATGAGTTCCTCTGGCTCTTGTCCCCATGAAAGAGAAAGGTGGCCCTATTAGAAGACTGGCATGAAGAGAGATGGCATGAGACTGGCTTCAACAAACTGCTTTGAGATTCATTCCGGGCATTTTATTTTATTTATTTATTTATTAAAACATTTCTATGCCGCCCCTTGCCGAAGCCATTTGTGTTTCTGGAAAATGCTATTGTCAATAAAGAACATTTTGCAAGAAATATCTGTGACTTTGAATGCGCAAACAGAAGGACCCATGACACATAGCTACTTTTAACAAATCTTGGTGGGAGAAAGATACATTTCAATATGAATATAGATCATGACATGAATAGTAATTCTGCTAGATTTAATTGTTTCACGTATATAGAAACTAAGGAGTGTCATGAAGTATGTTATACTTCTACACCCTCTTTTAATCTTCTATATTCAAATGAGGAAGTAGAGCATCTCCTATATGTTGGAATGCATGTTTCCCAATTGCATGTGTCACAACAGAAACAGAGGCAATTTCTCTATTTTCATTATACCAGATGTAAGGAACTATGATCCAACCTAAAGGTGCTATAGAGTTTCACTTGGACATACAAACAAGGACAGGCAGATTGATGAATATAAATGTACTTTGGGGGAGAATGTGGCTGTTGTGTTTAGCATGAAAATATCAGAGGAAGGAAAAAAATTGAATAGTAGTGAGTGACTGAAAAAAATAGGGAACATACAAGGAATTTGATTTTGTGAAATTTATTGAGGTGTGATAGAAGAATTGCAACTTGGCTGGATTGGATGAAAAGGTAGATCTTATCCAGCATAATCAAAGCATCATGTACAAAATCCAATGGTTTTTTATTGATGTTGGGAACTGCAAGATCAGGCAGTCAGAAGGAGTAAAAATCTTACAGTAAAAGAAATGCTCAAGATACATGTGATTGAATGTGACAGCTATTCTTCTTGCTATGCTATGTGCCATATGGAATTTGTGAAACTACCAGTCTTTCCTCTGTTATGTCTTATTTATTTATTTATTTATTTATTTATCTATTTTCTTTGTTTTATTTTAAATGAAGATGTTCATTACATATGTTTTACATAAGGAAAGGCAGGAATAAGATGTGCTTATTCACATCTGTATATTGATTTCAAATTAAATTACTTAATTAAAATGAAGAGTGTAACAGTATAGATTAATATTTAAATAATCGTTAGTTATGCATGAACTAATCCTTTCCCCAAATAAAATGTTTTTGATAAACAAAAGAGAAAAAGTCTTAGGATGTTGAATAGAAAAAGGCTACTATTCCTTGAAATAGTCTGCCTTGTTTTGGCCCTGTATTAGGGTCTTTTTGTGGGGTCAAGGACAATTTTTGAAAAGTCAGCAGAGATCTCCTTAAAGATGCATCTCCAGGATGAGTCCTGCAACTGGTGCAAGCAATAAACATGCCTGGGTCAACATACTGGGGGATGCATCTAGCACTATATCAAGGCCCATATATTCCACAAGGCAATAGAACACCAGGACAACATGAAGCAACTTCTCTGGTTCCAAGTACTCCTTTGTCACCATCTGGATTTGGGCCTGAAAAATTTAGAAAAACTGTGGTTCCATCCATTGAAGGAAGATTGTAAATTCCAGTTTTGCTACTGAGACAGCTACCCAAACCCCAAATGTCATCCCTTGCATTGGTCCACCCAAAAGCAACATTTACCTCCCTTTGACAGAGATGCCTCTTTACCCTGGAAGCAATCTCCAGAGGACACTGAGGAGGTCTAATTTTCTTCCCCCTTGCCTAGGAAAAGAAGTAATGTGTATACTTGTTTATACTTATACTTGTAATACATATAGAAGTCGCTTCTGTATATCAAGTGAGAACATTTGTATACCTAGCCCAATATTATCATTTCTGAGTAGCAACAGTTCTCCAGGGGCCCGGGATGAGGAAATCTTTCACTTCATCTTTCCAGCTGAGCCTTTTAACTGCAGAGGTCAGAAATAGAGCCTGGGACTTTCTCCTTCCAAAGCCTTATTATATTGAAGAATATACCATTTTTCCTGACGACCAAACAACAAAGATCAGTTGTTTAGCATTCTAAGAGGGACACACAAGAGGGTCAAAATATAAAATAAACCTCTGTCAAGGTCATGATGTGTGCAGATAACCCTGGAAGCAGAGGTTTTGACACCAGAAGTGTAGGTCAACATAACCATGTAGAAAAGTAACTGATTGTTTTCTGCTGTGATGTTTTCTGTTACTAATCATTGCAAAGAAATAAATGTATAAATGTGTATGATGACTGTAGCAGCTGATCCTGACTGGAGACAAGCTCACTCTATATTGCTAGCATGCACCTACAATAGAGAGTCTTTTTAAATATAAAATTATTTGCTGTGTTGCTTGTCTCATTATCAGACAATGAAGAAGAAGAAGAAGGGTTTGGCGGGGGTGGGGGATGGGCAGGTCCTTGACAATATTCTGCTACTTATTTATTTTTATTTCTACCCCACCTTTCCTCCAAGAAAATAGTGTCAAGGTGGCTAAAAATAATAAGAATTTGTAAAACAAAAATAATACATTTTAAAGCACAACTAAAAACATGCATGCACATAAACCAAAATAAAATAATAAAATAAAAACAGAATTCAACTGAAAAGACCAGCTTACCTACTGAAGGCCTGCTTGAATATAAAAACCCCTGTCTACCAGTAATGAAAAACAGCTAGCCTTATTTTTCATAAAATATATTTATTTATGAACCAGGAAAGCCCATGCTAGCTGCAACCATTTCTAACAACTGAAGGTAGCATGAACCTGCTGGCCCTGAATGTACATACAGATCCATTGTATTTCAAAGAAAAATAATATTCAGCACTGCAGCTTAGATGTTCATTTAAAAAATATAAAGTCAAACTAAACTTTGACTTTGTCAGATCTTATATCTGAAAGTGGATAGAAAATGTTTGGATAGAAAATTTCAAGAGGTTTTCTGCAGGAATTCTAAGATCTTGGGAAATACAAATTATAACTGAAGACTTTTCAATTCAAAATGTATTTAAAAGAGTGACTTCTACAAATATATATATTTCTTCCTAGGTGTGTATAATATAATGTATGAATGATATCATTATTATACAGTGTCTTCGTAAGCAAATTTTATTTCCCATACAAGTTTGTGGTGTGGCATGTTCAGCTGCATTTAACAGAATACTTTTAAAGCTAAAAGGGCTGAACCTTTATTCATAGGGACTCAGTGCTAAGTATTCCTGGAAAACACTCTACATTCTGCAAAAGAAGGAATTAAATTTGTTGGATAAAATTTGATAATCAAGCTGGGAAAAATCATAAACAGGCAGCAGTGTTGCCCTTAGAACAATGGGTTAATTCCAAATCAGAAAACAACAATGGTGTTGCTACTGTTTCTCCTAAAACTATAGATCTTGGCCACCTGCTAAGTACCCATTTGCCTTTAGTAATTAACCAAACACCTGTAAAGGTCAACTTCAAAGATAATTTCTTCAATGGTAATCACAAATCAGCCTGGCCTACAAGCCTGATCAGCCAAAGTCTCAAAGCAAAATTTCCCTTCAGAAGCATCCATTTGGAAAACAGACTCTTTTCCTAGAACAGTGCCAGAAATAATCTTTCCTAAACATATGCTATTGATCATGTGCCACATCAAGTGTGTTGTTTTTCTATTCTAGGATCTTTACCAGTATTACAATCAGCTCAGCCACTTTTCAACAAGGTACATCCACAATGGGCAAGTTTAAAGATAGAATTACTGTTTATCTTCTGATTTCTCCCCACCCCTCAAGCTATATGATTGTTCACTTACCTTTATATCTCTGCATTTTCCAGTAAAATACTTTTTCTATGTTGTAATGTTCCATGCTGATATAATTTGGAGAAATAGTAACATTTCCATGTGCTCCAACTCTCAATAAATTAAGCTGACAGTGAATTCTGTAACAGTCTACTAAAAGGTGGGTTATGTACAATAGGGATTACTTCTTCACAGGTGTTCTTCACATAGTTTATGTGACAGTATGAAACATTATGTGATAATGTTTCAACAAATCACTTATACAATCCAAGATTTGTATATGTTCCCAGAAAACACATTGCTATAAATATGCTAGCAAAGAGAAGAGTTTTTCAAAAGATTAACCAATGATCAATTTTTATCACTTACGCAGCCAATAGAAAAATATTTATCCTATTATGCTAGAATAGCAATTTCCAAATTGAGGTCTGATACAGATATTGGCCAACTGCTGGGGGATTGGGTGGACAATATGCACCACACACCCCTTTTCCCCATGCTTTATTCCTATGTTCATACTAAATTAGCTGTACTTTGTCATGGTATTTGCAAGTGAATATCTATGCCTAGCCTTTTTGTAATTTTAATAATCTAATAACCATTTAATATCTCATCATTCAATACAGCACTATCATTTAAATGAACCCAGGCCATTTCCTCCCATTTCTACTTCTGTGGCACATCTATCCTTTTCAATGTGCCCTCAATCTTCACATTTTTCTATCACTCACTGGCAGCAATTTAAATGTTCACTTTTTATTAAATGTTGAAAATCAATACTACTAAAAGGAGATGCATTCTCATTTAACATCCTCCAAGGCTTGACACACATCTAGACCTCTTTTCAGAATCACATTACAGAACAGTGGCTGATCTAATGGAATTTAATTATAGCATAAAAAGACATAGGCCACAATCCAAAGAACCCATTTACATGTTCTCAAGGGATTGTGCATGCAGCTCCAGGCTTTCTGCATCTTTTGTTCAACACATTAGACATCAACACCTGTGAAAAAAGTTTTCTCGTTGTTCGAGCAGCTTAAGAGGAAAGGAAGTGACACTGTTAAGAAATTAAGACCCCCTCATATTCGATCTTCCTTATAACAATCTTGGGATACAGTTAAAACAGCAGTGTCAATAACTATAATGAGATTATATTGGGAAGAATGCATGCAGTCTCACATCTACAAATTATGAGCTCTTGTATTTGTATTTGAATATTCCACACCATCACCAGAAAAAACAAAGTTATTTATTTATTTATTTATTTATTTATTTCCATACATGGCGTCAAATACGTCAGCATTTGCAAGTCAATGTTTCCCATTGCCAACCATCAGCTATCCTGCCACTCATTGAGAACAGCCTCATGGCAGGCTGTAAACACCTACTGGGACCATATTCTTAGAAACAGCATTAATGGTTGTTACTAAGGGTATTTTCCCTTTTTTGAATAAGGAGCTATGATTTGTCTGTTTTAATTGATTGCTTTTATTGTTAGAGTGTGCTTTTATCTCATTACAATTTGCTTAGAGGGCCCTTGGGCCAATATAGTGGAATGTAAGTTTAATAATATAAATAAAAAATGGACTTGCTATAATTCTTTGCACATACAAAAAAGAACATTAGAAATTTAATGTACTGAATAAGTTATCAACTCTGTAATTATGCTCATACCTATCATGTTAGCTAT
The DNA here is from genome assembly GCF_004798865.1 of Varanus komodoensis. NCBI lineage: Eukaryota > Metazoa > Chordata > Lepidosauria > Squamata > Varanidae > Varanus > Varanus komodoensis. Next base: position 14,762,905 of record NW_025335798.1, read on the forward strand.
ACAGCCAATCCATACTATACCATAACTGTATTCACTTTTACTTCTGCTCATGTTCTTTATGGTTCAGTGCAGAATAAGACATATAGGGTGTGTTTGCACAACATGCTAAGCCATGGATACATGATGCAGCCCGTGGTGCTCCTGCACACGGATGTGGTTCACTGTAGCTTGTATTTACTTGCTTTCCCTGTCTTCAACTAGTATTTCAGTGCCCTCTTTGTGGAACTATTTTGTCACCAACTCTCCAGTCTTTTCACTTATCCCTTTTGGTTCATCACTTTTTTTTCCCCCCAACCCTCAACAAGCTGTAACTAAGGACATTTTAAAAATTAATATTGTTTCAGTCCCTGAAATTCATCAAAATTGCATGCATTATTTTGGAGGAGGTGGCTGGTCTTCTGCAAGTGCGTTGTTACATCTGTTGTATGCGTGCAGCCAGTATGTGCCTAGTTAACTTTCTTGTCTATTTCAGCCATCAAAAGATGAAATGAACTGCAATAGGTAATCTATCTGGAACTTGACAGGGTGTTCCTGAAGATAGGCTAATTTTTGAACAATTGCCAGGGTCAACTTCCAGTTGGAAAGCACTATGAAAGGGCAAACAGCAACAAAAGAAGGTGCACCAAAAGGCAGGCACAAAATATTCCCCTTTCCAATGTGACTTTCTGGCTTTTAAGAGCTGGTAGATCTGTGTCCTTTTCAACACTTCCTCGAGTCTCCAGCTAATCCAGGTAGAGAAGCTATTAATTCCAATCCAACCTTTCACTGCTCCTTTTCAGAGCACTTACTGCTGCAGTTTCTGCAGTTCCCTGACAGTTTAGAATTTTTTAAAATGCAGAAATATCCTCAAAATTAATGGCTTGGAAGTAAGTGGTGAAGAAATTCGCATACCTGTTAGGGAATAACATTAATTGCTGGGGCACCTGCTCTGAAAGGAACTGTGAACTGTGGTGGTGCGTGAGTTAGTATTTCTTGAACATACTGAAGAAAAATTCAATTGTCTATTATCAGGCCTGTGAACTAAACATTCTGTTCTGTTCTTAAATCTTTCTAATATAGCATATCAAATATATATACATCTGATAGTAGTACCAGATTTATATGGACATAACAGCCCTGGATAGCTAAAATATAAATAAATAAACATTTTTTTAATGAATTGAAAAGCTAAAACACAGCATAAAATTTTCCTCTCAGATAGTTTTAACCATGCAACAGAACCACATATTATCACTCCAACAGTGCTAATGCAGAGAAACTGATATTTAGAATTGTTGTTGTTCAGTCGCAAAATCATGTCTGACTCTTTGCGACACTTCCAAGTTCCAACATTCCTCCAAGTTCTCCTATCCTCCACCATCCCCTGGAGTTCACCCAACCACACAGGCACCTCCTTAGTGACCCCATCCAGCCACCTCAACCTCTGCTGTCCCCTTCTCCCTTGCCCTTCAATTATTCCCAGCATCAGAAGATATTCAGATACAGTTCTACAAAGCACTCCCATCTAGAAGGTTTGAGCCAGTTACAGGAGTACATAATGAAACCGAGAGAAGTTGCCCCTGTGACATTTTGCCACTCATTCCCCTGTACCCCATAGCTGTCAGGCTGGTCCTCCGACCCTTGCAGCGGCCTTGCGGTGTGTGGCGGGGCTTTAGGAGCTGTGATAGAGCAGAGGCAGTGAATTTAACTTCCATCAACTCCCTTACACACTAGTGTTTCTGGATCCAGAGTAACTGCAATACCAATGTTCTACTTTAATATGCATGAGTTTTGATTCAGCTAAATCTTTATAGGAGTAGATGATGTGCAAGTTAAGTTTCATGAACCAAAGTGATTCTTACCACCCCTTTTTGTAAATCTGTTCACTGAAACTTTCTTTCTATTAACAGTACTAACTACTTCCTACAACTTTAAGCCTTAACATTAAGCATATAAAGTATTACAGGAATTTCACAGAGAAGCCTAAGTTTCAGTGATTTATCGCATATTTTGAATTATTTTCTTATGCCTTTGAAGTATGTTTGCATGAAAACCCTGGACACAGCATAACCCATTGACCTTTAATTTTCACTCTGCCTCCCAACCTTTTCAAAATGAACTGTACTAAGAGGAAACCCATTTATTTAGGTCTAGAAAGCCAATTTCTAGTCTTAAATAAATTATTTCCCTGACCATGAATTGTCACTCTTTAAGAATATTCAAATTTACTCAAACTACTCTAAAAAAAAAAAAAAAACCCCACATTAATACCTGATGTAATCAGCATTTGGTGAGTTTGCTCAGATTTAGAAGTAAACAAGGCTTTATGTTTCATCTGCTCTTGCCAGTAATCCTAAGAAGATATCACTGTTCAAAAAAGTGCTGTTTTGTATAGCAGTGGATGAATATCCTGCAGCTTTTCTGATCTGGAAAGTCTGCCTCATAGAGAGCAAGGTTAACAGTGGAGTAAAATAGCAGTGTAACTCTCGGCTTCGTACGGGAACCTAATAGCCCTTTTCCTATTTCTGCAGGATATGCTTTCACCCCAGGATGCAAAGTCTGCTTCTGAAGGACTATGAAGTACAAATCTTCCTTTGGGAATGTATCCCTGGAGTCCATTACTATATGTATAGCAACACGCATGAGGAGAAAGAACGGTGAGATCTACACCTCATTCCCAACCCATGTTTGTTATACTGTCTGAACAGAGCTCCTGCATGTACAGCTACACTGCTAGGACTACCAATGAGCAGCTGTACTCTGCTTTCCACACCACGTTCCATGCATTCTATGTGTGCCATAAAGAGCTAGTATTTATGGTTGGATTTTAATCCAAAATGATGTAACTGATTTGATCTGATGTAATCAGATGAAATAATTATATTTCATGCCTCAGTGAAATTGCTTCTACACATCTTTTACACTAAAAAGAGCCCCACCTACATCGAATGATGTAAGCAAAATTCAGAATTCTTACTTCCTGGTGAGTTGTTATTGATTTACAATTTTTCCAGTAGTAAGAAAGTAGCATGATTTCTTTTTAAATGCTTTTGAGAGAATGATACAGTTTCATTTACAGTTGAGCTTTCCAGAAATCAATAAGATTTTAAAAACAGATTTCTGAATTCCACAGTTTTTAAGACAAATATTTTGGAAAAATAATGGCTATTTTCTGGAATGTAACACTTGCAGACCCTGCATACCATATTTATAAATTAATATGATAAATCATGTACACTATTTTTCTTACTACATACAAACAAAAATTGCTGTATAATCTAGTACTGGTTTATAACAATCAAGGTACATTTTAAAGACATTTAATTTTTAAAAGCCCAGCAACAAAATTGATCATGATAAATGCTTAGGATTTCAATAAACAAATCCGCTCATTTATCCTTCATTTCAAGGGTTCCATGCCATGAACAATATGCATGTCCATCCAAACACGTTCACAGTTTCAAGAATATCATAAAAGGTACTGTTTATTAAGAAATATCAAATCAATATGTATGTTCTGATGAACTCATGTTTCTTCAGAGTTAACAATGTTAACTTGTTTATAGATATTGACTCAAGGATAACAATAAAATATGTGAAATTATGAATAAATGATCAATGTGGAAGAACCACATATGAAAACCTAATCAATCAATCTTATTGTCAACTGCAGGAGAATTTCTGATAAGTCCCACCTTCCCCCAAAAGACAGACCTATCCAACATTTATTTATTTATTTATTTATTTATTTATTTATTAAAACATTTCTATGCCGCCCCATTCGCCGAAGCCTCGGGGCGCCTCACAACATAAAATATAATACATAAAACATGCCAACCTGTTTATCAGACAAAGAGAAAACTGCCTTAGCTAGTTATAGAAAGAATAAAGCAGCAGCATCTGAAATTCCTGAATGCCATTTGTACTCAGAAACTGGCTACTCCGTTTCCCCCTGGCTCTCATCTTTTTGCTACATCCAGTTACTGGCTTCAATGAAGCAAGAAGATACTTTGAAGAAAAGAGCAGAAAAGGGAGTTGTAATTTTCATTAAAAATACTAAATGTGTGCTGTTGCTGTAGATAATCTGAAATGAAGCTCAGATTGAAATAAAAGGGAAGGGCACAGGGAAATAACATTGTATCCCAGACTAAGTTGCTTAGGACTTGCAGTTTGTGAAATAAAAGCTGTGGAGATTTCAGGGACAGGTCTTGGAGGGGAGAATTGGATGCAATTTGGGGGGAAACTTTTTAAATGATTTGCTTTGTTTCTATACTAGTGTTTTTGCTAACATCAAGCTGATATTCTTGTAAGGCAGTGCAAAATTTATTAATAGATTGCAACTGCAGTTCTGCCCCTGTACTGCTTTCTATACTAGTTATTTCTTTGAGTTCCTGTTCTTCATGCCACTGGTTACTTTTGTGGGGCCTTATCAAAAGCCACCACCCTCCGGGGCCCTGCTGAGTATTCCAGCCATTTTTGCGGAGAGTTTTAGAAGGAAGAAAACCAAGTATTACCTTTGAAATGTCAGGAAAACCTCCTGAAAAGTTGCAAATGCACAGTATCATAGCTGTACCACAATGCAGCCTTGAGGTTCATTAAAAGAATATGACCAGAAAGGCAGTGAAAAGCCCTGTGCAAAGGACAGTTTTCCTACCACAATGAAAACAGAAGCCTCAGTACAGCAGCAGGTTAAATTTCTCATGTAGAGAAGCCCTTTCCATTGTCCTTGGCAAAGTTTATTTACCTGAACTAATTCAGCGGGCTAGGGGATGTCAGGGAGAGGAAGACAAAGCTCCACTTCCTTCAAGATGCTTCTGGTCCCACTGCACCCTAGTTATATTTACACCTGCAGAGAGAGACATGCAATTCCATTCCCTGCATGGTGAACCGGGGCTCCTGCAAGTGTCATCCAAATCACAGACTTTGTGTCTGCTCAGAGGGATTCTAGCTTTTGTCTCTCTCTCGTGATTCCTGCTGCCACCAACAAACACTGATGAGTTATAGCAGTGTGGATTTCCTTTAGTGTGCTGCATCCTCTCTACTCAGTGACTAGCAGTATCACTGGGAATTCTTCTCCTTGGCACTTGGGGAAGGGGGAGGGGCTTCCAGGGACTAAAAAAACAACAACTCTATGATCTGGAGGTTCACCATCCCCCCTTTAGCCACTGTGTTTACTTGACCACCTTTCCTAGCACTCATCCATCTCTTCCCCATAGCATGCAGTTGTTCCCCATTTTAAGCACTTTCTAAAGTATCTTTAAGGCTCTCTCCCTGATTATTTCCAATCCTAGCTTCCAGTTTCCTCTTTCTTATGCTTCCTTTTTTCAGTCAGTTGCCTGCTCTCTTCCTGATCCCCCTTTCCTCTATCAACTTTGTTCCTAAATTTATCTGTGTCCTAACTAATTGATTTAATTTCACTGTTAAAAGATAATTTATCATTTTTTCCTGTTCTTGACCTGCTCTATAAGGTTTAATTGCAGCCAAACATATGCTTCTCGCACAAAAACTGGACTGCAATCTGTTTAGTTTCCTGAGCAACAGAACTCAGTGCTAATTCTACTCAATATCAGTAATCAGTATCACAACACAATATAGATTCTTAACGTTTTCATCACTGCTTCACGGATACCATTAATTTACTATCTTACAACATTTTCACATGAAGTTTCAATACAGAATGGGTTGGACCAAGATATAGTCATACTTACACAGAACTCAATTAAATTTAATTTAGTTGTGATTATCTTATATCTCATCAATTTCAATGTGTCTGCTCTAAGTATAAATCTGACTACAATCTAATAGATTTGGATTATGTCTGAATGTTTGTATAGAACAGTCTGGAACAACAATGAGCATTTCACATTATGAAATTACCATTCAGTTAATAGTTTGGTTATCATAGCATCTGTGTTTATCTCTAATATCCTTATTACCATATCTTTTATTCAATATGTATAACAATATGTATAACATACCATTAATCCATCTGGCTTCTGGATTGTGAATTATAAACTCTTTTCTGAAGAGATCTTCTAAAGACAATCTGGTTTCTGATGAATTTGATAGTTCATCTAAATTAAAAAATAAATTAAAATAAATATCAAATCACTTATTTTAAAGCAAGGGCAACAAATACAAATTCCTGTTTAAATCACTAAAAATGCCCAACCCTGTCAATACAAAATATGAATGAATTAATCTGTCAATTTCACTTTCTTCACATTAAAATGTATAAATCACAAGTTTATTCCATACTGTTATCAGGTGTGGGCAATTTGGGACACTCTAGATATTCTGTCCACAATCCCCATGTTCCCTTGCTATTGGTTTTTCTGGCTAGGGTTGATGGAAGTTGCAAGCCAGAACATCTCAACTGCATTCTGGATAGATGAATGTGTTCGTTGCTTCATTCAGATCTTCAGTTTCTTCCATCCTGTTTATGAAGATGTTTACAAATTTGGTGAGTTGTAAAACCAGGTCCATGCTAGTGATGGAATATTTCTCATTTATGGAAAAAATGAACATATTTGTAATTCTGTGCCAGTGCTCACAGATGAAACAGTAATTTAAAAAATCTACATGCAACTTTCAATAGAAGTAGTACAACTTTCCCCAGTCAAAGACTCTGGAACTAACTAAGCAGTCACAGAATAAGGGGGTGAAGGGGTATGATGGATCAGCAACTGGTTAAAGAACAGAAGACAGAGGGTGAGAATAAATGACCATTTCTCCCAGTGGAGAGAGGAAACCAGAGTACCACAGGGCTCTGTATTAGGACCAATGCTTTTCAACCCATTTATGCATGAGCTGGAATTTGGAGTAAGTAGTGAAATGGCCAGTTTTGATGATGACACTGAACATTTTGGTTAAAACCAGAAAGGATTTTGAGGCAGTCCAAAGAGATCTCTCCAAGCTGGGGGAATGGACATCAAAATGGCAAATGCAGTTCAATATTAACAAGTATAAAGTAATGCATGTTGGAGCAAAAAAACCCCCCAACTTCTAGTATACACCGATGGAAACAGCTTCCAATGACTGGGCAAGAAAGGGATTGTGGGCTAGTAGTGGACAATCTGATGAAAATTTCAACCCAATGGAAAATGCAAACTCCATTCTAGGCATAATTAAGGAATGGAATAGAAAAGAGAACTGCTAAAATCTAACTTCCCTTATAATGAATGTGAGCCATCCCGAGATGCCATGCATAAGGGATGGCGTATAAAAGTTTAAGATAAATAAATGCCAATCACCTAACCTGAAAAAGGATATAATTGACTTGGAAAAAAAGGGCAGAGTAGAGCAACAAAACTTGTCAAGGGCCTGGTGCAACACCTCTGTGAGGCTGAGTTACAACAAGAGAGTTTGTTCAGCTTAGCCAAATAAGAGGAGACATGATAGTGGTTTAAAATAATGCATGACATGGAGAAAATGGAAAGGAAGACTTTTTCTCCCTCTCCCATAACATACAATGAAACTGGTGGGAGGCTTAGGGCATATAAAAGGAAGTACTTCCTCACACAACATATAGTTAAACTATGGAAGTCACTGTCACAGGAAGTGGTGATGGCCACCAATATGTATGCTTTAAAGGGGGTTTGGACAGATTCATGAGGGAGGAGGCTATCAGTGGCTAATAGTCTTGCTGGCTTTGGGCTACCTGATTTACTAGAGGTGGCATGCCTGCAAACACCAGTTGCTAAGGAGCGTGGGCAAGTGGAGCTCTTGCATCCATCCTGCTGGAGGGACCCTGTGGACAGCTGGTTTGCTACTGTGTGTATAGACTCCTAGACTAGATGGACCTTTGTTCTGATCCACCATGGCTTTTCTTACATTCTTTATCTTGTTATATCTTCCAGATGTTTTAAATTACAACCCTCCATTAGCCTCATCCAGCATGGGCAATGATCAGGGATGATGGACAATGCAGAATGAAGTATCTGTTAGACCAGATTACATTGTGTCAGATCCACACTTGCTCACATGTAGAGTAGAGCCATTAATATAAATTAGATATAACAATTCCCCTTGATACCAATGGCTTTACTCTAAATATGATTAATTTCAAATACAACTTATTCTGTATACAGCAGCAGTAATATTAAAAGCATAAAAGTTAATCTCTCAGAACACTAAATAGCTGCTTTTAAAATGTGTTTTAGGTGGTATTAATATGCAATTACTTATTGTGTATTATGCAGGTCTTCCGGCTTTAGCAATTCCAATAAAGATCTGTCTCTCATTCCTAAAAATGTACTGAGACTAAAAAATAAATTTCAAGCCAATTTTTAGCAACAGGCTTAAACTGCTCATTTTAACATCAGATATCCCTAACTGCATCAGATATCCCTAAATTTAAATACTATTAGGAATATCTGAAAATAACAGTGAACATTTTAGTCTTGTTCTGGATGCATATCCACTTGAAAAAGAATCCACTTTATTCAAGAAGACAATATCCACTTAGCTGGAAATAAGACCCATTACATTCAATGGGACCTACTTCTGAGTAGCAGGTATAAAATTGTGTTTGTATTTCTTTTAAGTGTAACAGCTGTGGAATCATGATTGTGAACTTCTTTCCTATGTAATTAAACAAGTAAAATGGATGACATCTGGTCCATATATAGTTTGGAGCTAGATGGAATTAGACATTTTCAAAACCTTTTGACCCTATTAACAAATCCCATACATATCCATAATGGTCTTCAAGAACTTCATACAAACATTTACAGCTCAGCATCATTTCCAAGACTGCCTGTGTCAATACATGATGTTGTACCTGTATGAGCAGATGGGTTACATTTTTGGATAGAAAAGAAAAGCCAGTAACATCCAAATAACAGAGCATTTTTTGCTTTGAAAAGCTCTGGTGTGGATTTTAAAAACATTTCTTCTCATTTTTCCCCATGGATGCAGAGAAAATGGTGCCTGTCTTAATAAACTTCAGATTTCAGCCTTTGTAGCCAGGTGTACTGAATTTTTTAAAAAATCTTCTCTTAAGTTTTAGCCTAACAGAGACACAGTAAAAGAAAGAGAGAGAGAGAAACAAACAAACAAACAGAGGCATTTTGTTTTGCGTGGGAGGTTTTAGGACTAGAAAGGGTTTATGCTTCCATTGGTTTGGCAAAATATAGGTCAGCATGAATTTCTAGGGATGAATACAATGGGTGCATGGGTTAATTGCTGTATTATGCTTCTGTGTGGTTTCCTGCTAAAACACAGTTATAGCCTGGTCTGAGCAATGCCAATTTTTGGAATGTCAGACCAAGTATCATTACATGAAGTAGCTGTAACCTGTAGATAGAGAATATACAGGAAGCCCTTATCCAGAATCTATTTATCAAACAGAATGTACTGGGCACTGTTTCTTCCAAGGAATTTTTACTATACAAAGCTGTGCCCAAGCTCTGTATAGCAGCTCTTTTAAAAGATACAAATTGTGCAGTTCCAGGGAAAATGTCCATTTCTAAAAGAATAGGTATGCTGTTCAAAAATTTAAGTCATATTAGTAGTATTACATTGGCAGGTGTAAAAAGTGACAACTACTACTGAGTGTGGAGAGGAGACCCCGTAGCTAAGGCAAAAAGACCCAAAGGTAGATCTGAGGGTAAGAAGAAATGAAGTGCGCACACACAAATTAAACACCCATATGAGATTAGCAGCAGGGCCAGGAGGCCAAGGCAGTCAACCCTTTCCCACCTTTTCTTGGTGAGCAAATCTAATAATAGCATTACAGAAACAATTATGCAGGTAGAAAGCAGGTTTGTAGGGTTAACCAATTCACTGTCACATAGGCAGTTGGTTGATTAACATGCAGTGTCAAGGAACTAGTAATAAAAGAAGACATTGTTCGGAAACTGGAAGTCTTGTCCAAAGGGAAAAAAAGGGAATACAAATATGCACATAGTGAATATAAACAGGCATTCTGAACTGGTGCCTATAACAATTGCTTGGATGAGGTCTAATAGTGATAAATATTGGTTGTCCTATATGTGGACAATGCCCAGGTCCAGGGCATTATCCGCCTGTTAGCTCAGTTTAGTGTGTTCCCCTGAATCCACCTTTGTCAGTTCAGAGCCAGGTGACTAATTGGCATCTATTACCAATTTTGCTTGATCTTCCAACTCTACCTGTTTCTAGAGAAGGAAATAGCTGTGTACCAGTAACCTCACATTTATTGGTAACACACTGTGTGCCACACTGCTCTTGTGCCGGCTTTGGAAGCTGCAACTAATGCAGACTGCGGCAGTCAGGGAATAAGACAGGTCCTCTTTTGAACAGGCAGCTTCTTACGGAACAGAAAGCAGAGTGCAGGTCAACATTTGTAACGGAGGGATGTAAACAGTGGTGGGATGACCATTAAAATGGAAAATTTAGTTCAGTGTGCAAATGTAAACTGATTTATCCAGGGACAGCATATCACACATTCATGTATATGCTGATGGATTTTGAACTAGCAGTGGCCAACCAAGAAAGGTATCTTGGGCTTTTATAGACAGCTTGATAAAAATGTCAACCCACTGTACAGATTCTAGTGAAATAGGCAGATTCCATTTTAGAAATAAACAGGAAAGAAATCATAAATAAAACTGCCAATATCATATGGTCCTGATACAAATCTATGTTATGGGAAAAAAGGATAGTGACATTTTTTCCCTGCTCTCATTATACTAGAAGACAGAAGTCTCAGAGTTATTCTCTGAATACCAGTTGCTGGGAAATGCGAGCAGGAGGGTGATCTTGCACTTATGGCTTATATATGGGCCTTTCCAAGGCAGCTGGTTGGCCATTGTGGGAACTGAAGGTTTTGGATCTGACCCAGTTGCACTCTTCCTACATTCTTAAACTGGCTTAATTGATGAAAAATCCCTTTGGGCATAAACACATTATTCATGGTAAATGTTGGTATTCCTGTTCCTGCCATGCACTTATGAACATTAAAATGAGTTATCCTGCCTTCTGTAGAACCTTGAACTACAAGGAAGCTACCAATTTCATCTTTTCATGGCTAAGAAAGACTCCCTAGAAATGTCACTGCTGCATTTCATAGAGTATTCACCAATTATCAGTTCACCTTGGATTAGTGGCCACCCAGGCCTATTCCGGCCTGCTGGAAGGCATATCAGGTTGGAAAAGACTTGTGCAGAACACGGGGCTGCATTTCCTGACATTATGATATCAGAAACTATCCAGTACAACATTCTCAATAAGGACCGCTGTACTATGTGAGTACATCTGGGATTTTCCCTCTCTTCTTAGTTAGAAATATCTCTCACTCTCAGCAGAGTTTGTGAAGCTTGCACTGTGTATATGCATGTGCGTGTGTGTGCATGCATGGGTGATGTCAAATTCCCAGTTCTGAGGATTTTATGCCACTCCCTAGGGAGTTCTTAATATCATGAAATGACATTCAACAACAAAGCATGTTTTCACATACTAGGATGATGCATAGGTATAATCTAACAATATACAGCCAGTATAACACAGGGCTAGAGTGCTGGCCCAAGTCTCAGGAGATCTGGGTTCTAGTCCCTACTTGGCCATGGGTGACATTGGCCAGCCAACGACGCTTTGTCTAACCTCTCTTGGGTTGTTGTGAGACTAAAATGGACAGGATGTGGTCGTATGATCCACAGTGGGTTCCTTGCAAGAGAAAATGGGATATCAATGGAAGAAATAAATGTGTGCTATCAGTGCATTACAATCACATGCCAACATGCAATTTATATTTTCCTGCACTGCTGTGTTGGACACTGAGGAAGGGCTGGGAGGTGTCATGTGACTGCACTGATTCTTTAAGGCTCCACTCAAGACTGCGTCCATGTTATGCTTGCAGGAGTCCCCATGTGCATATTTTATCCACAAACAGTCTGTCCCCGCTGAATGTCTTGGGTCTCAGCAAGATAAATTTACTGAATGAGCAAAATAAAATTTTCAAGTTTACCAAGTAACTATGATCAAAAACAAGTAGAATTGCATTTTCTGAGTTAATATAGGGTCTTTCTTCAGCTTTAGCTGCTACTGGTTGCTTCAGCTTCTTCTCTGAATATTTTAAACTCAAGCACCAACAGGACTTGAAGAAAAGTGACTCTGCAATCTATATGGCAAATCTCAATTTCAATACGAACATACTCTTTTTTTCCTTTTGGAAGCTGTTCAGGATCTATTCCCTGTTTTGTCAAATACTAATCAACATCTTTAAATACTTGCTGCATTGATCTCCACTCAGCTTTCCTTTATTAAATAGCCATTTTCATTGCTTTATGCTGCTTTTTTCAATAAGGAAGACTGCCTTTAGGTTTTGGTGCCAATTCCGTACTTTCATGAATTTAAAATATTTCTTTTAAAGTATTAAGTACCAATTTTTAAATATTAAGTCCCAATGGTCATGACTACTTGAGCCATGGCAGCTTTGTACAGCAGGAAGGATTCACATCCACAATATACTATTATGTAATTAGTTTTTTGTCCTGGCAACACTTTCTACATTTCCTGGTTGCTTTGCTGTAATCATCTGTAATATGTGATTCTGTTCATTCATATTGGCTCCTTTTACATCTCTAACAAACAAGAGAGCAAAAGAGCACAGCCTTATAACTTTCAGAAACCCCTTTAAAACTTTTACTATTTTAAGTTCTATACAGCAATTAAAATATAGCAATTTTATTCAGAATCTTGAAAAAATACCTTGTTAAATTCATAATGCTTAGCCTATCTATTGCAAGAAACAGCCTTCCTTTATACTGTATAAACTTTCTGAATGCTTTGGCTACATAACTTTTCTATTTGTTTTTAAGAATTCATAACCATACTTTATATTTCTTGACTGTTCCTGAAGCCTGTTCTTTCCTCCTCAATATTTATTTTCATGTTTCAGAATTGGGTATAACTTTTCTTTCTTGGCTCCAACTTATATTGAATTATTCATTTTCCCATTCCTTAACTAACTGATACATTTTTATATATGCATTTATACACACTAAGCATAGATATCAAGTCACAGTTAAATTCCAAATTGAAAAAAAGTTACACAGAATTTACAATTTGCAAATTCTTTAAGAAAATTAAGGGGGTGCAGTTAATGATGGCCAATAGGAAAGTATTTATTTACAGGTATAACCACAATCCATTTCAAGTAAGAATGGCTTATAAATACATTCCACCCCATACCTTGTTTGTCGTATGGGTATCTGAGTTACGTACGTAGTTGCTATGTATTGATCACTAAAAGCCCAGCAATCTGGCCCTCATTGCTCATTCCCAAACCTTGGAAGACCTAGTGGAGGCTTCTAGTAAATGCCACAGTGACACCCTCCACCTTCAGAGCATGTGAAGAAGTATTTTCTACAGGTGTCTCTGCTATCATGAGTTTTTGCTGTAATGTTTTCCTGAGACACCAATGGAGCAGATTGTCAGCAATGGATTTGCTGGAGACCTAGACAGAGGATCAGGATGGTGCTTTCAGCCAGAACCATCTCCTGATGGCCCTGCAGTGCTCTTGACACACCTTCCAAGCAAACCGCTGGTGACATAAAGATACATTTTGGCAGTGTGTTTCCCTTCTTTCCATTTCTTGAGAGCTGCTTCTTTGTAGGATGCAACAACGATACTGGTTAATTGCTTTGTGTGATTACATACACTCAGGGAAAGCCAAGCAATTGCTTCATGGACTTAGAACATGCTTACTGTGATGGAAAACAACATGGATGTTACTCTACACGGATGTCTTTCTCACAAGTTTCCTGTACATAAGTTTCATCATCCTGAACAGTACTGAATGTAAACTACATAAGAGTTTAAAACACATGAAGAGAATATGTCATAGAAAGGAATACAAAATATTCCTCTATACATGTATAAGTCTAGCCCCAGACATTATACGTGTTTAGGTAAGAGCCAAGTATCTAAATAAATAAACAAACCCTACCTGGTGTTAAAAGAATTACAGACATCGTGATGAGTGAACACACAACCAGAATCACCAGCAGCGCGATTGCTATCCCCTTCCAGTTCCTCTGTGGTGGGCTGTTGCTTCCAATTTCCTGGGGAGAATTAAAAAAGAAAGCAAGAAACTGTTTTGTAATTATATATAAAATATTATCCATAAAAGAAATTATTTCACTCATAGTTATAATCACAGCATGAAAGCTGATTACAAGACCTCCTCTCACAGCAGTTCATTTAATTATTTAGAGGTGTGCCATTCCTTCATTTTTAAAAGTACCAGTTACCACATGCGCACCTACCTAAATGATAATCAAATTGAGAATATAGACACTATCTCATATGTGACTGGTGTTTTAATATACTGAAGATAAACTGTAGGACAACATGGGATGGCATTTTACAATATAAATAGGGAAATAAAATAAAGTAATTTGCTGTAATTCCACCTAAAGTAGCATGGGCCATAAAGGTTTACATACATGTGGTTTTTCTTGTGTAATTTTAAACTTTCAATAAATAATAAAGCAACTGCCAAAGGTTCTGAATATTCAATCTTAAGCTGAACAGCAATTTTTCCTCTGTATCAAAGTATGTTTAGGAACTATTTCCATATTAGGCATGAAAACCAACATTACTCTTTAACAGCATTAAATAAATGTTAGCATTCTAGAATTACAGGCACATTTCAATATATTTCTTCCCACAAGAAATGTGAACCCCAATTTGTACTATGCAATGGGGATTTGATTGTTTTAATAACAGAAATCCAAACTCTGTATTCTTTTTATATATCTAGAAAACAAAATAAATAAAATAATGTATAAAGTAAATCTATACAACTACTGAAAAACTGATATTTTGTTCTTTAGCTCAACATCTTTATCAAATAACTGATAAAATGTTAATGATCCTGCATGCACTCACGTAATAATTATCACTGCCAAAACGTCAGGAGTAAAAACTACAATAAGCGTAGAGTTCCACTGGTATACCTTGACAAACACACAATTGCTCTCTGGTTATGATGTGTAACAAATCAAGGGAATAAATGCAAAAAGGTTTACAACAAATCTTCTTTGTCAAAATAGCCATATTACCACTAGAACACTGCTGGAATTTTTACATGTAAAAGAGTTGTTTATGTGCCATGTCAGTGATGTAGCTGGAATGGACATCTCTGCATAGACCAGCAGTATATAGTAGTCCCAAGCACGACAGTTATTTCTCCCTTATTTTCCATTTAAGATTACACTGAAAGCTGGCATCAGATCTTCAAGCATGTATCTTGGATATGAATTGTGCATATACTTTATAATCCATTAACATATTAAAACGTATATTCATGTTTCAATTGGCCATTGCTCAAAATGGCAAGCAAATATATTAAATAACCATCATGTCACCACCTTCCCAGGGTTCCCACCCTGAACATGTTTGTGCATTCCTATTCAGAATGTAAACAGCATGATGTTGTAGAATTAACTGAGCATTTCAAACTATATGATTAAAAAATAATAAATGCACACAAGCAAATTATGCTTTATGGAAAATAAAGTGTGACCAGCTGAGCTATTCAAAATCCTAAAAGACGATGCAGTAAAAGTGCTACACTCAATATGCCAGCAAATTTGGAAAACTCAACAGTGGCCACAGGATTGGCAAAGGTCAGTTTACATTCCGATCCCAAAGAAGGGCAATGCCAAAGAATGTTCAAACTACCACACCATTGCACTCATTTCACATGCTAGCAAAGTGATGCTCAAAATCCTACAAGCTAGGCTCCGGCAGTATGTGGACCGAGAACTACCAGAAGTACAGGCAGGATTTCGAAGAGGGAGAGGAACTAGAGATCAAATTGCCAACATACGCTGGATCATGGAGAAAGCTAGGGAGTTCCAGAAAAACATCTACTTCTGCTTGACTATGCTAAAGCCTTTGATTGTGTGGATCACAACAAATTGTGGCAAGTTCTTAAAGAGATGGGAGTACCAGACCATCTTAATTGTGTCTTGAGAAACTTGTATGTGGGTCAAGAAGCAACAGTGAGAACTGGACACAGAACCACTGATTGGTTCAAAATTGAGAAAGGAGTTCGGCAAGGCTGTACACTGTCGGCCTGTCTATTTAACTTATACGCAGAGCACATCATGAGAAAGGCGGAGCTAGATGAATCACCAGTTGGAATTAAGATTGCTGGGAGAAATATCAACAATGTCAGATATGCAGATGATACCACTCTCATGGCAGAAAGTGAAGAGGAACTAAAGAGCCTCTTGATGCAGGTGAAGGAGGAGAGTGCAAAAGTTGGCTTGGAACTCAACATTAAGAAAACTAAGATCATGGCATCTGGTCCTCTCACTTCCTGGCAAATACCGTATTTTTCGCTCTATAAGATGCACTCCCCCCCCCCCTCAAAAGTAAGGGGAAATGTCTGTGCGTCTTATGGAGCGAATACCATAGTTTTTGCTCTGTAAGACGCACCTGACCATAAGACGCACCTAGTTTTTAGAGGAGGAAAACAAGAAAAAAAATATTCTGAATCAAATGGATTACTAAACTATTTAATAAGGACAGGCACATCACAGGCACATTCCCCATCACTTCCCCATGGGCTTCATTAAAAGACGGGTTGCCATTTGAAAACACACACCGACATCTGACAGACCTACTGCACACTCATATTTGCTCTATCTGTTAAGAATAGATTCAACCATTTGATATATATATATACGGAAACAAAAGTGGAAGATAGAGATACTGGGAAAATCTGTCATAGATTCAAATGAGATTGGATTTCTATGAATCTGATCCAGGGATTCCACAGTGGACCATTTTCCTTGAGTCACATGGATTCCATGAATTTGAGGACCAGTTTTCTACTTTCTGGACTTTTACCAAATTTAATTGTAGAAAAATACAATAAGCCACTGATTAAAAATGTGCATTCTTCCTGTCATAGGGTAAATCCCCTGCGCTGCAGGACCTTCACGCGCTCACCAGCTGCACGCGCCCGCCAGCTGCCGCGCCACCCCACGGACGCCAGTAACATCGGCCCAGGGGCACCAGCCAGGGCTAGGACCGGCTCCGGCATGCCCACCCGCATGGGTGAGAGCCGCGCGGGACAGGGCGGGGCCTTGGAGGGCCCGGCGGCCTTAAAGCGCCGGCGGCATACGGGGCCGGTGGCCGAAGGGTGATGGCCAAAGGGCGGTCACTGCCGTTTGGTAACCATTCGGGGGGCTGGGCTGGCCAGGGGCTTTTGTTTTAATTGGCCCACCTGCTATAGAGAACATTAGGGAAGGGGGAGTTTTTAATTGCTTTTATAATTTTATTCTATTTTAACCTGTTTTTATGGAGACGTCCCTGGCCATGTCGACGCTTGTCTTTTCAATAATAAATCTTCCCTCATCCATGACTTGATTGTGGATGAGGGGGCCGACCTGGCTTGCATAACAGAGACCTGGGCGGGAGAGGGAGGGGATGTCGCCCTCACTCAACTGTGCCCACCCGGGTATCTGGTTCAGCAGTGTTCACGCCCAGAGGGGAGGGGAGGGGAGGGGGGGTCGCTCTGGTCTACCGAGCCTCCATCTTTCTCACAGGACTTCCGGTCCCTTCGAGACCAGGGCTGGAGTGCCTCTACTTGGTGTTGGGCAACCGAGACAGATTGGGGGTTCTATTGGTGTACCATGCACCCTTCTGCCCAACAGTCTCCCTGCCTAAGCTGACGGAGACTGTCTCGGACCTGGTGTTGAGGACCCCCAGGATGCTGGTCCTGGGGGACCTCAATCTCCATGCCGAGACTGGTCTGACCAGGGCGGCTCAGGACTTCATGGCCTCCATGACGGCCATGGGGCTGTCTCAACATGTCTCTGGCCTGACCCATGAACGTGGACACACTCTGGATCTGGTTTTCTCGACGGGGCAGGAAGAGGGTGGTCTGAGGGTGAGGAATTTATGTTTGACTCCCCTGTCATGGTCAGATCACTTCCTGGTGAGGTTTGTGCTTGAGAGCGACCTCTCCCTCTGCAAGGGTGTGGACCCGATTGTGTGGGTCCGCCCCCGGAGCTGGATGGATCCGGAAGGATTCCTGAAGGCCCTGGGGGAGTTTCCGGCTGACAAGACAGGTGCTCCTGTCGAGGCTCTGGTCGAACAGTGGAACGGGGAGATGACCAGGGCTGTGGACATGATCGCTCCTAAGCGTCCTCTCCCACCGGGCAGAGTCCACTCTTCCCCTTGGTATACTCCTGAATTGCAGGCGATGAAGCAGGTTGGAAGATGGCTAGAGCGTAGGTGGAGGAGATCACGGGATGAATCTGACCGAACACACTTGAGAGCCCACTATTGGGCCTATGCTGTGGCAGTGAGGGCGGCGAAAAAGAGGTTTTTTCCCCCTCCCATTGCCTCCTCACAATGCCATCCGGTGGAGCTTTTTTGAGTGGTGCAAGGCCCGGTTCATCCAGGGCCTAACGAAGATCGGGTTCTACCCTCACAGGCCCACTGTGACGACTTTGCCATGCATTTCAGGGAGAAAATCACTCAGATTCGTCATGAGTTGGACACCACTAGTGAATCAGAGGTTCCTGGGGAGGTGCCAATGCTGCCGTCTGGTCCAGAATTATTGGAGGAATTTCAGTTATTGCGGCCTGATGATGTGGACAAGGTGCTTGGACGAGTACGTCCCACTGCTTGCCTATTGGACCCTTGCCCGTCTTGGTTAATAAATAATTCCAAGCACGGGATTGGGATCTGGATCTTGGAAGTGGTTAACGCTCCACTGAGGGAGGGTCGGGTGCCTGCCCCTTTAAAGGAGGCGGTAGTCTGACCGGTCCTGAAGAAAGCATCACTGGATCCAGAGATGGCCACTAATTATAGACCAGTGGCCAACATCCCATTTCTGGGCAAGGTGTTAGAGCGGGGGGCGGCGGGACAACTCCAAGCACTCTTGGATGAAACTGATTATCTAGACCCATTTCAGTCCGGCTTCAGACCTGGGCACTGTACTGAATCTGCCTTGGTCGCCCTGTACGATGACCTGTGCAGGGAGAAGGACAGGGGGAGTGCGTCCCTGTTGGTTCTCCTGGACCTCTCAGCGGCTTTCGATACCATCGACCATGGTATCCTTCTGGAAAGGCTAGCGGGATTGGGGGTCGGAGGCACTGCTTTGCAGTGGCTCCACTCCTATCTCAATGGCCGATTCCAGAAAGTGGTGCTGGGGGACTATGGCTCTGCACCATGGCAGTTATGCCATGGAGTACCACAGGTGTCCATTTTGTCCCCTTTGCTGTTTAACATCTACATGAAATCACAGGGAGAGGTCATCAGGAGGTGTGGGCTGCGGAGTCATCAGTACGCTGATGATACCCAGCTCTACCTCTTGTTTTCCACCAATCCAGGTGAGGCAGTGGCTGTACTGAATCAGTGCCTGGCCAAGGTAATGGGCTGGATGAGGGCCAATAAACTGAAGCTCAATCCAGACAAGATGGAGATCCTGTTGGATGGCAGATCGGGCTTCGGAGAGGGTGGATTTAACCTAGTCCTGAATGGGGTTGCACTCCCTCTCAGGGACAAGGTCCGCAGCTTGGGAGTACTCCTCGACCCGGAGCTTTCATTGGAAGCTCAGGTGACAGCGGTGGCGAGGAGCGCTTTCCTCCAGCTTCAGCTGATTCATCAGCTGCGCCCCTACCTGGAGTACAACTGCCTGGCGACAGTGACACACGAGCTGGTGACTTCCCGTTTGGACTTCTGTAACGTGCTTTACATGGGGCTACCCTTGAAGATGGTCCGGATACTTCAGTTGGTTCAAAATAGAGCTGCCAGGCTGCTGACGAGGACTGGGCGTTATGTTCACATGACTCCAGTCCTCCGTCAGCTTCACTGGCTTCCCATTGAAGTCCGGGTCCAATTCAAGGTGTTTGTAATGACCTATAAAGCCCTAAACGGCTTGGGTCCTGGTTACCTGAAGGAGCGCTTACATCCATATATGCCCGCCCGCCCCTTGAGATCTGCGGGAGAGGCCCTTCTCTGGGAACCCTCC
>NW_025335798.1:14782964-14868779 GCF_004798865.1 Varanus komodoensis
CCTTCTCTGGGAACCCTCCGTGAAAGAAATTAGGAGGGTAAGTACTCAGAGGAGGGCTTTCTCTGCGGTGGTGCCCAATCTATGGAATGCGCTCCCCAGAGAGGTCCGCCTGGCGCCGTCGTTATTTGTTTTTCAGCGCCAGGCGAAGACCTTTTTATTTAAGCGTCATTTTAATTGTTAACAGTTTTTGCTTATTTTAACTGGCCAGGGTGACTTCTTTTATATTGTTATTTATTTTATATTGTTATTTTATATTTTATATTGTCATTACTGTTATTTCTTATGTTGTGAGCCGCCCCGAGGCTTCGGCGAATGGGGCGGCATATAAATGTTTTAATAAATAAATAAATAAATAAATAAATCACTTTGTGTGGATTTGCACATTTTTACAAATCCAGTTGGTGCAAGTTTGCATAAGCAGAAGTTCAGGAAACTGTAGAAAATCTGCTTCTGTCAATGAAAGGACAATGAAATAAAATGCCCCTAACAAGCAATGTAAGAAACCCCATACATTCCTAGAGAATGATAATGTATCCAGTGAAGGCGGAACAATTTCCTTCATCTCTGAGTAAGCAGATTGATGATATAACTATTCCACACAAATCTCTTATAATCAGGCCTTTTTTGTTCACTAACTTCTCTTTTCTTTGGAACCAGTATGAAAAGTGACACCTTAATATTAAGGTAACAAATTAATATTTCCAGTTTACAAGAAACTGACTCATATTTATGTGTTTTTAGCTTAGCAACTAGATAAATTATTCTGTTGGTGCACATTTTTTAAGTTCATTAAGGGCATTTGCTCCGTGTGTGTGTATGTATGTACTCACACATGCATATTTTAATGTTGGCTGCTCTCTCTGAGACTAAGCATTCTGTGAGTACTGCTTGTAGGAAACAAATAAACAAAACAAAATATTAATTGTGCATTCAGAAAATACAGTTGCCACCTGCTCTCTTTTTGTAATTTCTCAAACAGTATTGTTGCCTGCCAAACAGAAGTGTTTTATGGTTTGTTTTTCTTTAAATATAAGAATCCATTATGTGTTTCTCCACCTAGTTTCCTTTCAGTTACTTATTGATTTTCTGTCTTGTTTTATGCATGTATGCATACTAGGAAGCATGGGACTAAAGAGTCTTTACGTTTGTTGTGTGCATACACAGTATGCACACAAAATTTGAAATGAGAGACAGACAAAAGGCAATGGGTTGCATTTCATCTTGGGTGGCTTTACTCCAGTAATTACCGAGTTCACAGCCAAAGCATTACTGCAGTGCAGAAGTAGACGCAATGGCAGTAGGATGCTATGAACACCATGTCCCAGCCCATTACAGAGCACCATGCAGAAAGAAGCAGTGGTGGAGGGAGAGGAGGCGCCTAGCGGATCAGTCGATGGCACACGCAGCTGATTAGCCGAAAAACCTGGCAGGTGGCAGAAAACTCTGTAGACCAGTCAGGGATTAGGACAGCGGGTACATTTAGGAGGGATGAAGTATGTGTATGGATGGACGAATGAGTGAGAGAATGGAGGTTTGTGCTCGAGAGCGACTTCTCCCTCTGCAAGGGTGCGGACCCAATTGTGTGGGTCTGCCCCCGGAGCCGGATGGATCCGGAAGGATTCCTGAAGGCCCTGGGGGAGTTTCCAGCTGACAAGACGGGTGCTCCTGTCGAGGCTCAGGTCGAACTGTGGAATGGGGAGATGACCAGGGCTGTAGACACGATCGCTCCTAAGCGCCCTCCCCCACCGGGCAGAGCCTGCTCTTCCCCTTGGTATACCCCTGAATTGAGGGCGATGAAACAGGCTGGGAGACGGCTAGAGCGTAGGTGGAGGAGATCACAGGATGAATCTGACCGAACACACTTGAGAGCCCACTATCGGGCCTATGCTGTGGCAGTGAGGGTGGCGAAAAAGAGATTTTTTTCCACTTCCATTGCCTCCTCACAATGCCGTCCAGCGGAGCTTTTTCGAGTGGTACAAGGCCTGGTTCGCCCAGGTCCGAAAGAAGACCTGGTTCCACCCTCAAAGGCCCGCTGTGACAACTTTGCCAGGCATTTCAGGGAGCAAATCACTCAGATTCGTCACGAGCTGGATTCCACTATTGATACAGAGGTTTTAAGGGAGACGCCAATGCAGCCGTCTGGTCCAGAATTATTGGATGAATTTCAGTTATTGCGGCCCGATGATGTGGACAAGGTGCTTGGACGAGTATGTCCCACCACTTGCCTATTGGACCCTTGCCCGTCTTGGTTAATAAATAATTCCAAGCACGGGATTGGGACCTGGATTTTGGAAGTGATTAACGCTTCTCTGAGGGAGGGTCGGGTGCCTGCCCCTTTAAAGGAGGCGGTAGTCCGACCGGTCCTGAAGAAGGCGTCACTGGATCCAGAGATGGCCACTAATTATAGACCAGTGGCCAACATCCCGTTTCTGGGCAAGGTGTTAGAGCGAGTGGTGGCGGGACAGGCTTGCAGGACTGGGGGTCGGAGGCACTGCTTTGCAGTGGTTCCGCTCCTATCTCGATGGCCGGTTCCAGAAGGTAGTGCTGGGGGACTATGGCTCTGCGCCATGGCAGTTATGCCATGGAGTACCGCAGGGGTCCATTTTGTCCCCGTTGCTGTTCAACATTTACATGAAACCGCTGGGAGAGGTCATCAGGAGGTGTGGGCTGCGGAACCATCAGTATGCTGATGATACCCAGCTCTACCTCTCGTTTTCCACCAATCCAGGTGAGGCAGTGGCTGTGCTGAACCGGTGCTTGGCCGAGGTAATGGGCTGGATGAGGGCCAATAAACTGAAGCTCAATCCAGACAAGACGGAGGTCCTGTTGTTTGGTGGTTCTGGCTTTGGAGAGGGTGAACTGAACCTTGTCCTGAATGGGGTTGCACTCCCTCTTAGGGACAAGGTTCACAGCTTGGGAGTGCTCCTCGACCCGGAGCTTTCACTAGAAGCTCAGGTGACAGCAGTGGCGAGGAGCGCTTTCCTCCAGCTTCGGCTGATCCACCAGCTGCGCCCCTATCTGGAGTATGACTGCCTCGCAACAGTGACACATGCATTGGTGACTTCCCGTCTCGACTTCTGTAACGCGCTCTACGTGGGGCTACCCTTGAAGACGGTCCGGATACTTCAACTGGTTCAAATAAAATAAGTAAATAAAAAGTATATTGGGTATAATGAGTGTATAGGAAATATATTGGCAGGTAAAGGGGATGGGTGTGGATAGTATGACACGGGTGGCAGTATGCAATTGGTGGAGGTCTGGCACAGTGAATATTGCAAGCCTCAGAAGTATGTTTAGAAGTCAGTCCAACTGTGTTCAATGGGGCATAGTCCCAAGCCTCAGCTGCAACAGCCAGGAGCTTTCAGTTGCTAGATGCTGCACATTGTTCCACAAGTACGCAGTATAAAGCATATTTCAGGATTCAAATACTTTTGAGGAACGCTTTGTGAATGTTTCACAGCAATCTTTTACTGTGCATATCTAAGGAGTGGGGGAGATTTTTTCCTCTATTTTTTTCTTCAGACCTTGTATGAAAATATTAATGTTATTTTTACAGGGATAAGGCTTTAAAAAGCCCAAACCTTTTGATGATTCTAACATTACTCCCAAAGGTATTTCATGAACCAGAGTTACTAAAATGTATTCAAAAATATGTCATTCTCATGTCAAAATGTGCCAATTTTGTCTAGGCAAGAAGGCCTTAGGGAAGAGTTAAATTATGGTTAATGGGGAGAGAAATTCTAGGTATTGAAAATATTCTGTCCCACATGTGTACATTTTTTGTTCTTTAAAGCATTAAAAGCAAACACCTCAAATTACATGGATTTAAGGTTTTGAAATACATTTTAAAAGCATGTCACTGACTAAAAAACCAATAGGAATACCTCTAATATTGCAGATACAGCTTGTCTCTGCATTCCCAGGACTAAAAAGTGCTCGTAAGTATCTTTGAACCCCTCAGACCAAATCTGAACATTTTGGACAGGGGCTGCAGGGGCATGTTAGAATGATATTAGAAGCCATTATGTCAGTGGATAAGCAAAGCTGGCCAGGAGTATCTGTGGCTTGCTTCCCCCGCAAACAAATCATGTTACCCAGTTAGGATTGGGATACTAACAACAAGCTATAATTGGGAAAGCAGGCAAATGTTGCCTAGCATATGCCATGTTAGCCGTTTCCAACAATGATTTTCATGATGCAAGTGCAAAAGAAAAAATATTCTTTCATATTCATATTCTTCAAGGCATTTGAATCAACTGATTCAAAATAGGACAGCAAGGGTGCAGGCAGGAACTGGCTCATGGAAGCATATTACAACAGTCCTCCTTCAGCTGCACTGGCTCCCAGTTGAAGCTTGGGCCCAATTCAAAGTACTTAATATTTAAAGCCATGAATGACTTGAAGCCAGGTTAGCTGAAGAAAAGCCTCATCCCATTTGTACCTACCTAGGCCCTAAAGTCATCTCCTGGGGTCCTTCTGTCAGAGCCTCCTCTAAAGGACATAAAGAGGATGGCCACCTGGAGAAGGGCCTTTTCAGTAGTGGCACCTCAATTATGGGACTGGCTTCTCAGAGAACCTGGCACCTACTCTATTCTTTTGGTGTTATTCTGTATCACTACTGTACCCCAATTTCGTTAACTGCTCAGAGAGCTCTTCGCTATTGGGCAGTATAAAAATGAAATAAATAAATGCATAAAGTTTAATACAAAGTGTTTTAATCTTTTTATTTCAATGTTTTATCATTTTATTATATGTTGCTGTTTTCTAATTTTACACATTTTGAAGTTTTATTTCATTGGACTATGCCATAATGCAAGAAAGGCAGAATACAAATCATCACCATAATAAATAATGCAAAGAACTGCAAATCTAGAATGCAGAAAAAGATAACCGTATGTGCCCACTGTTTTTTATAATGACTCAAAACTTTATTGCTTAATTTTTCCTATCCTGTTATAAGTTAGTGTGTGTGTGTGTGTGTGTGTGTGTGTGTGTAGCTGCTGTTGTATAAGTAACATAACTTGAAATTGGAGAATGAGGTTGCCATATTAAATTTTCATTATCATTAATTTTACTTCTGTACCCCCCCCCCCCCCACACCTTGGCCTGAACAAGTCACAGCGTTTATACACCACAGATACAGGATTCTACAACATAGCATAAAATTAAAACTTTTTAAATGGTTAATTTCAATTGGAGTAAGGTATAGGTAGCATAATTCTCTGGTCACTAAACAGTGCCTAGATGGCTACACGATTTTTGAGAATCCCAGCTCTAACACTGGAAACTTGCTCCAAGGTCAAGGCTGGGACCCAAGCTCAGAGTGCCTTTTCTCTGGTATGGAAACAGCCATGTCAGCTGCTTCTCTGAGATCAAAAATGCAACCTTAGAGAGCAGGTTTTGCAGGCAGGGTGGTGGGTGGGGTGAGGGAAGGAGACATTTCCACCATGATAGAAGGTATCCTGCTTCACACCACCAAAATCGGTCATCAAGTGCTTTGAAGGGTGGGAGTGTCACAGCTTTGCCTCTGTGTTGCTCTCATACTGCTTGAGATGACCATGATCTCCCAAGTTTGGAAGTGTATGTGTATCCAGACTGGACTACACCCTAGATCTGTTAAAAATAGCTGAGATAGTAAGCTATAATGTCACCACCCTAAAGGATGGAATATGGAGCAAGCTTTATGTAGTTGATCTAGATGCTCATAGAAAAGCACAAGCAATTAAACACCTGGGGACCCAGCTTGTCCATAACATTGCAATTCATATCTAACACCACGAACTGAGTTCAGAAATAAGCTGGTAGCCAATATTGATCCTTCTTCAGTGCTGGTTCCACATGACACTTGTTCATGCCATATTCTAGTTTGCATCAAAAGACACAGTCAGCAAGTTCAACAAGACTTAGATGAGCAGCGTGACAAGAATGGAGATGCACATTCAAGTATGCATCCACATCAGCTACATGAAGAACTACTCCTATGAATGGATTTCTCTCATCAGGACAAGGTCATAGCAGTAGGATGCTAAGCTGAATTGAACTTGAATTTCAAATGATAAAACCTCCTGATGGAATGGTCCTCCCCGCTCCAGTTGAGAAACTGTAATTTCCAGTCCTGTGAATATATATGTGCAAAGGATATGCTGAAAAATGATAATGTGTCTCTTCTGTAGAGATGTTGTACTTCAGGCACATCATGAAAAGGCAACATTCACTAGAGAAGACAATAATGCTAGAGAAAGTGGAAGGCAGAAGAAATGAATTGATTCCATGAATGAAGCCCCAGGCTTGAGTTTACAAGGGCTAAGCAGGACTCTTAAGGACATTTTGGAGGGTCGCAATAAGTTGGAGATGACTTGATGGCATGTAACAACACACCATTAACACATCACGTCTTTTTAGTCCATTCTCAAACCTACAATTTTTAGAAATTGTATATCAACAATCATATCTCAGAGTTTCACATAAGTGAGGATCTACTTTACATTATTCAGTCAAATATTATTTGTTAATTCTCCCCGAAAGTGCTTTTAAAACAGCATTTGATATTGGTTTAAAATCCAAGGAAAACTAAAATGCATTTTCACACTATTTAAATTTTATAATGGATATGCAGTTTCTTAGGAATCTTATAGCAAAAAGTGATATGTTAAATGTATACTTCAGAAAAATAATAAGCAGTAACAAGCAGGTTTACAGTAAATTTGAGACATTCATGTGTACTGATACAAGAATGCTCACATATTGCCTTACTTAGCATCTATATGTCTAATCGCTGCGGCTACAGGGCATGTGAGCTATTTTATGGCATGAGAAACTGGAAGGCACAATACTAATTCCGCTGTATACCAATGGAGTTCCCATTAAAAATGGACTTTATTATGTGTTCTCTGTGGGTATTGCACACACAGAAATCCCAAAAGCACATTTAGATGTTGGTTAATTCTGAAGGATGTTTGGTAATTGGAGGGGCTGCTGAGCAGGAAGAAAGCTAAATCTAGCTTCCACGCTGCTTGCTACAGAGTTTGTTGCTGCTGCTGCTAATGTCCAACTTCACATAATGTACTTACAGCCCTGACAGCAAGAGTTCAGGGAGGCCCATCTCCATCCTCACCCCTGTTTAGCACCTGTTTGTATGCAGGTTTACTCATTCACCTAAGATGAAGGTACAGCTGCTAGCTTTTGCTCATTTATATCCCTAATTTGATCAGCAAAATCTATCTTGGTTTTAATTGGCAGACTAAACATTCCTCATAGCTTTGGCTTCTCATTGCATTGTAGTTTAGTTCCTGTTTATCAGCATTTTAAAAAAACCCAAACTATAACATCAACTTAAAGCAAGGAAAAATACTTGAAGCTTCTCAAATGACTGCTTTGTGTTAGTACCAACATTCTATTCTATGTATCAAATATGAAAGGGGATATTTTATCTTCTAAAAACAAATATTTAATATCCATTCTTGCTAATATGCTCCTGCAAACTTCCACAACTGCACATAAGGGCACGAAGGTGTTATTTAACTAAAATACTGTCTGGAAAAGGGAGTAATATCCAATGCTATCCCAACTCGAGCACTACCGATGTTGTGCTAGCATAAATCAGTGCTTGCATAGTGTAACTAATAAATGAGGAAAATTGTGAGTTGCCACTGAAATACACTGCCACTAAATGCTGGGGGGAAATTATTATATTTTTCCATTGTTCAAGTTATGTTGCACACATGTTGCACAACACCAATAGCACTAGCAAGAAGCACACCAGGGATCCCTTCTTAAGAGGTGAACTTGTGTACAGTGCACCCAGAAGCTGCTTTCTCCTTGCAATTACTAAATATGGTGAGGGAAAGGAGAGGTCAGAATGTGTCCTATCAAGTGAAATCCTATGCATGTCTAAGCAGTGCTGTTACATATAATGTAACACTCCCAAGTGTTTCAGTACAAGACTGAAACATATCTCTTCCTCATCATGGGTGTTCTCTGAGGCACAAGTCTGAGTTCACCTACTTTTCAGTAGTCTAGATGTTGTCCACCTTGAGGAGTCATGTTACATGATGTACCTTAGTGACTGTGGTCAAAAAGAATATCCATTTCAAGTGCTGCAAACAATTGTCTTTTAAGTGTTGATCAAGATAGGAGTATCTCATTAAATTGTACCTATTCATACCTGGATTGACCAACAAAGCTAAAGAGTTGCCCCAAATCAAAGAGAAAACAATAGTCCAGTCTTGGATTTACTTTCAAACTTTTCAAAAAAAGTTCTACAAAGGAAAATTGTTTGCATATGACTGGTACCTATTGCAAAATTGATGCTTGTACCTTCCCCAGTTAGTATTTTCTTTTTGTGTTTTTATACTGACCTGCACTGGTTTATTGTACAGATTCACTGATTCACAGGAAGCAAAAGTTAAGTTGAATGGACTTTTGTGCTGTAGAAAATGTACGTTTGAAGAACAAGATAAAAAACATTTTTAAAGGCAAAGCTAGACTACCCACAAGGCAATAGGCAATCACTAGGTTCT
The DNA here is from genome assembly GCF_004798865.1 of Varanus komodoensis. Classification (NCBI taxonomy): domain Eukaryota; kingdom Metazoa; phylum Chordata; class Lepidosauria; order Squamata; family Varanidae; genus Varanus; species Varanus komodoensis. The sequence continues at coordinate 14,791,484 of NW_025335798.1, forward strand.
GTAGGACTGAAAAATTATCACAGCCTGAATGTCATGGGGCAAGCCATTTTTCAAATACTTCCTGTAATCATTTTGGTATAACCAACTGGAGAGACAGGCAATTTACTCTGCTGTCTGTATCTACAAAAATTGATGGGAAAGCAGCAGGAAACAATTTCCAAATTGACAAATAAATAGAAAGGGAAGAGTTCATGTGAAGATATTTTTTTGCACAGTGAAATTTTAGGGCTGAAATTTCTCTACCTTCCATCACCATTTGGTCCATACTTCAGTGGATATCAGCAAGCATCAATGAACATTGGAAAGATTGTGTGTGTGTGTGTGTCTCACTTAGTATCATCGCTCAGGAGAATTTAATTATCGTGTAAAGGATTTTTTTTTTTTTAAGATAAGTGAAAAGGCAAAATTTGAGTATATGTAGACATCATAATAGGTGCAGTGGTTTAAACTGCTGAGCTACTGGTCTGGTTGATCAAAAGGTCGCCTGTTCAAATCCAAACGGGGTGAGCCTTTGTTGATTTGGCCCAGCTCCTGCCAACCTTGCAGTTTGAAAGCATATAAATGCAAGTAGATAAAAAGGTACCACTTCAGTGGGCAGGTAACAGTGTTCCGTGCACTTTGGTGTTTAGTCATGCCGGCCACTTGACCACAGGGACTGTCTGTGGACAAATGCTGGCTCCCTCGGCCAGGAAACGGAGATGAGCACCACCCCCTAGAGTCAGACATGACTGCACTTTAATGTCATGGGGAAACCTTTAACCTTTACCTTTAGACATCATAATATACTATTTTAGTTCTGAACTTAAGTATTGAAAAACAGAACATGAGAATTCGTGACTAGCAAAGCTAAGATGTTTTAGACCAAATTATAGAATAATCTTGAAATGCTCTTTATAGATACAATCGTACACATAAATATATTGCTTATTTATGTCAAGTATATTAACAGGCCTGTTTTTGTCTGGAGGAACAGCCTTGTGAGGCCAGCATGAGGACTCCAGCCAGGATAGCACTGCTCATGGTGTTGGTTCCAAAGATTAGTTTTATTTTTCAGGAGGAAGAACAGCAGACAAAATGGCCTCCGTCCTCCTCTGACCCTGCAAGCAACAGCACTGCAGGCCACAGGAGTTCTGGAAGCCCTAAGCTTGGAGTTTCCATCTCATGGGCAGCAATACCCAGCAGGCTTGTTAGTTCTGCTTAGAGCAGAATCAGGACTATTGTGCACCATGAGCAATGTGCTTGCATAAATCAACTTGCTCCTAGTTGGTCATATAAAACAACTTGTTTGTTTTAAGTAATTTATTACATAACGGCTTTTATCTGAATTCTGTAATATAGTGAATACACCCTTTCAATAGTTCAGGGTTCAAGCCAACAGTTTTTCATGATGCAGCTTTAGTAAAATGTATAAATTGTATAAATCAAAGGGTATCACACAATCCAAAGCATTATTAGTATCCTAAGTATTTTTACTATTATCCAGTACATTCTATTGGGTCATATTGCAATCAGCTCCTAGTAAGTATTAATATGATACTAACTTAATGCTGAAATCCAAGGATTGTAAGGAGAAAGTAGAACATACAGCATCCCCATCCACTACTGCCCTACACCTGCTCAAAAAGCTGCCTCCAAGTATTGCAGGACCTCCAGAACAGGATGAGATATGACATCCAATTGCAGTGAAAATTGGATTCCTGGTTTTTACAAATATAAGCACGTTTCACTACTGCTAAGTCAGCACTGGATACAACCGATTAAAACTAGCTGGACATAGGACTACAGCCATCACACTCATTCCGTTGCTATGTGTGCTATATGCTGTGTTGTTACACTGCAGCTTTCGGCTTCCAGATAGAGAAATATGGAAGATTTCAATGGAATTTTTCACTATATAGCATTCAGGACATCAGATAAAATGACGCATGTAAAGCTGGAAATATGAAAGACAAAACTTCAGGTCATTTGGTAGTACTTTGATAATCTTTGGACATCTCAATTTATTAATTTAGATTTTCAATAAATAAATAAGGTAACACTGTTTTAGGAGTTAGGAAAACATTGTACAATAAAAGAAAAGTTGAGTTAAATTATTACATAAGGAAACCTAAAGTGTATTCACCCAAACTGATCAAACTTGCATTAATATTTCTTAACAAAGCAAATAAAATGGGAAAATTAATGTCCATTAATTCTCTGTCTATCTTTTCACCTCACTAATGATTCCTACAGTGTATGTGTATTCATAAATACACCCTATCAAGTTCATTACTTCTGGGTAAATGTAAATGTATATAGAAGTGTGGCCTAAGGTTGCATGCTGTTAAGATAGTGAGGACAGCTGGAGAATAGCTGGTCCTTTTTCCCTCTTCCAAATCTGTGTGTTTTCTCACTGAGCACTGTTTCAAAAAAGTCACCTGGGGAATGCAGAGTCACACAAAGCCTTTCAAACTACAAAGTGTCTTCTATTAATGGTGCCATCTGTTAATGAGACTGTGCTCAGTGCACTATACCTTGTTTTACCATGCAATAAAAAACCGAACAGGGCATGAAGAGCTGGCATCTTAATAGCCAAAAGAGATATATAGTCTACCCTCCAGCTTCAGCTTGTACAGGACTTTACCTTGCAATTGAAGGGGCATGTTATTTTACTTTGCTTTTTATTTATTCCCATCAGGATTTTGTTGTCATCATTATTCCTGTTTTATTGAGAAATTTCAACCAATACTTTAAGAAACTCCTACCATTATTGGTTTCGGTGGGGTAAGAATGAACTATACTAACTCCAAGCTGGTGTGGTTGAGGAGCCAGTCCCAAAGCCTCTGAAAGGCACAAGGGAGTTTTCAATCCAACAGATTCAAGTCCATACCATCCTGTTGTGGGAACCAGCTGTTTCGGAGCCTACCAACAGTTATTGGCAGAAATGCCAATCTGGTGGATCCACAGAGCTTTCAGTAAGTGAAACAAGGGCTTGAAAGGTTTTCATCATTCTGCCTGTTGGCCCAGTTCCTCTGCACTGACAGATAGGCATCCTGCACTGCATTCATCCTCTAGCCCACAAATCTGGGGGTCAGAATTCCACCTCTCATGATCTGAATTAGCTAATGAAGGGTTTCTTACCTAAATATGGAGATTTTTGTGCGTGATAGTTGTCATTAATAAAATGATTTTTCATATGTTTAGAGAAAATTTAAATCTAGTATTTACTAATCTGGCTTAGATGATATATTTTATTATGGATAATATATCTGTGTTTAATATATAATTATGACAGTTTTCATTGCACCTATATCTTCATGGGGTGTTTTAGTGTTCTTGTGAGCCATTTGTGCACAGTTTAGAAAAATGGGATACAAATAAAATGTGCTGATGACCTTTGCACACTGCAAAATTCATTGGGTACAAGTGCATTTTGGTTATCCAGAAGGGATATGCATGGTAAGGTGCATATTACCTGGCTTGGCATAGTGGCTCATTGTGGAAAGGCCTTATTCTGATGAGAATCAAGTGTGCTATGATACCGCTTTCCCTTAGGTATTGAAAAGGCTCTGAAGTGATTTGTGTAGCTTAGCCACATGTGGAATGAGGTAATTTTCAGCCTCATGATGACAAGTCACTTCTCCTTGAAAGACAGTTTAGGTGATGGGCTGCTGATCCCACAAGGCTCAAAGGAGCTAGAAAGAAAACAAAAAAAGGATACCAGTCTGGTTTGCATGACCATAGAGGTGGAAATTAGCCCCAGTGGTATATTTTCTCTCCCCTGTATGCAGGCCAGTCATTTACTTGGGAAATTTGCATAATTATCCTTGACAACACAGTTTGTTGGACCTTGTAAACCTTTTGGATGCTGGCAATAATGACTGGCAAAATAATATTTTTTTGGAACATTCAATTAATTTAAGCTGCATTACGTGGCTCCTACAAGATCAGGAGCTCATGGATTGGATACATAGCATGTGGGTAAGTGGAATTATGTTCCTCCTCCCCACTGGAGGAGGACTTCCACCTTGATAGTTGGCATGACTGTTACATACCCAGGTTGTAGCAGTGGCTGATGTATTGGTCTTTGCTGTAGTATGCCTGAGATTCCTGCATTCCCATCAATAATATTGCAGCATGTGGACTGGGGTGATCCTGAGTGATCTTTCCACAAAAACTCTTATCTATAATCAAGGAAGTTGCAGACATTTAAATCCAGTTCCACCTAAATGTCATTCTTACTTCCATGCCCCACCTACCTGCACTGTTGGCACAATGGAATCGCCTCTCACAACAATCATGGGAAACAGCAAACCATACAAGCAGCTTATCTATGTTCTTATTGTTAACACTTATGATCAGTTGTGTGTATCATGCTAGATACAAAAGAATGATTAATATTGCCCAGAAAAGAAATTATGTCTCCCCAGGCCAAGTTTCCTATATATGTCATGATACATATTCTAATAAAGGTGAGAGCATAATATGCAGCTCTGGCCAAATCCATTCAAGGATAAGTTTTGCTTCAAAGCAAATGGTGTCACTAATTCATTTTACTGTAATGACATTGCTAGGTAATTTACCAGTTTTCTTGACATATAAAGGAGAAAGGTTTGGTTATTTTATCCCTCTCCCCTTGTTTCAAACTCAATACATTAAAAAACCCTGTCAGTTATGCAATAAAAGTGACAAGAATTAAAGTTGTCTAGTTTGGAGAGAAGAGAAAGATAATGGTCTGATTCAATCAGGGGCATATTTTGGAAAAGACTTGCAGGAAACAGGTTGACCTTCTCTTTCATTGTAACATTACGGAATTGCGGAGTTAGGAATGTAAAATAATTGGCACCTTCACTGTTTCTAATGCATGAGGCTTACTCTGACCAAGTTAGTATTGACCCTTATACCGGGAATATGGAATGCGGGTAGCAGGAAAGGGGTCCCTTTAATATTCTATGAAAGCAGAAGAAAAGCTCATATGTCCAGCATACGAAATAGCTGTGCACATTTTTAAGGATCGAAACAGCTATTTTTCAATCTGGTACCCTTCTGTGATATAAGTTAGTAAGAATCAAATCCTTGATCTTTTTCTTACAGGCACCAAGTGCATCTCAAGATCGAGCATGCTTGTCTTACCTTATCTTTCTTGTACTACACTGGTCTTCTACACGGGAGCGTCTTGCTGCCATTCTCTACTATGCTACCATTATGGGCAGTCCCCTTGTATGCAGTGAAGTGCACTTGTGGGAACTGTGTACACATAAAGGTTGGTAAGTGTAAAGTAATGACTGGATCATTCCGTACATGCGCCTTTGCAAGTATCCCTTTGTTTCAACCAAATTTGAAATAAGGCATTCAAATAGGCAACTCTTATGAGATAAAATTGGCAAATTGGGAATATAGCTTTAGTTGTTTTACAACAACCCTATCAACTTTTACTGCTAGTAATTAAAGAGATACTCTCCATGGTACTGAACAGAACTCCAAGTAATAGGTTCTACTTTCCATTATTCATTATGAATTCCATTATTCATTATGAATTTTAGCAGTCCTTTGCTTAATAAGAAGACACAGGCATTTCCATTTCTGTATGTATTTCTGGGGGCTGAGAGATTAAACTAATTTGCTCTTCTGCCTACCATCCCTTTTGCCACATTTAATGTCATTACAAAGACTTTCTGACATCCTAGAACATTCACAGAACAAAAGATATAATTGGAAGGGAATATTGAAACTCCTTCAGTACATAGTGCTAACTGCACTTATTTGATTGAAACCCAACCATGAAAAGCAGTTGAAATATAGTTTGACAGAAACTTTTTTGAAAACTGATTGGTCATATAATGTGATACAAATCCTATCCTCTCAACAGTGCAAAATTTGAAATAAGTTAAGGAAAAACTCATCCATTGTATAAAGTTTGGCAAAAATCTTAAATGATTTGCAAAGAATACAACATTGGTTGATTAATGCCAGAGACACAAAGCTTACCATTGCACAGTAGTACCAGAGTATGCTTGCTGTTGCAATGAACTAATACTACCAGCTTTATCCATGACCCAGTTCCCATCCCTCGTTTCCCTAATGCTTTTCATAATGTATGCTGCAGAGTTCAGTGGCTCATGCACTGCCACTTCTGTTGACCATGCCACTTTCCTTCCACTTATATAATCACTACTTGTGGACTGGAGGTTTAGAGCTTCTGTGTTCAATGGTGAATGAGTGAAAACATTTGTTTCTGGAATGGGGAAGATCATCAAAGTTCACTTAAAAGAGCTTCACCAAACTCAGCCAATCCAGAAACGTTCAGGTTGAGCTTTTTAAAAGAAGCTTGAATGAATCTCTGTTATGCAAGCAGCAGGTCCCACTTGTGCAATGGAACAGGCAGGGCCCTCTGCTGGCACAGCAGAATCAGTGGGGGCAGAAACACCCTGTTAGAGATGACCCATGTTATGCAGCACTTCCAATTAACAGTTGACATGCAGAGCAGATCAGTATCTGCTTTATCTGGGACACAGACTGACATTCTAAAGTTCTCAGGAATTTTGTTTTTTCATCTCTAGCTATTTTACTTATGAAAGTTCTACACTGTATTTAGTCTCACAGCACTTACAGGCTTCTAATACATTAATCTGACTTCTATTAGGCTGTACCAAATGTATTAGTAACACCCAAGAATGCTGAATGATTCAGTTAGTATTTGTATGAACTGTTGACCTTCATCTTTTTAATTAATCATCAGTCTCCAAAAGCTATTTGCAGCTTACCTAGATTCATGCCAAAAACCATCGCTCTTCATTCCCAATACCCAATTCTATTAGTACTGCATATGCTTAAGAACTCCAGAAATTTCTAAAAATGAATAGTAAGCCATTTTCACACTATAATGATAATTAGTCACAAACTGACAGTGAACACATTTAGATTGAGTCACTGTCTATCACATCTATAAGTGCTAGCTAATAAATAAATATAATACCACAACTAAATTTCTACCTTCACACTTTTGTTGACTTTATTTCTACTTGATTTTCTGCTTTATGCAGTTCAAAGCACTGTAAGATACCAATTCCTATTTGAAGAGCATCTCTGAGTAATTCATTAGCCAGGTCCCTTCATAGTTTAAAATTGTTATTACTCTTATTCGCAACTAAGATACTCTGGACCTAAAACTGTAGTACTCGCCAAGATGTTCAAAGGAGTTCATTCTGGAACAGATTTTTGAAGGGATGAAAGGGTAAATATTATTTTTCAAAAGTGTCAGCTTGAAATATTTTGAGAGAAGGAGTAGGTAAGAGAAACACTGCCCTGAATCCTGGTTGGAAGCCTCATCCTATGGCCCAGAAGGATGGAGTACTTCTTAATGGTTGACCACAGGGCTCCTGTCAGCTTGGGCTAGCAAGCTGTCACCAACTGGCCCAGATAAAAAAAAGATGAGAGAGGTGAGGAATTAATATGCAGCCAATATGGCTGGGATGTTTCCTGAGCAGGACTAGCATGTTCTCCTGCTTATCACTGCTGTTGCATTGGGTACAATTTATCTATACAGTATAGTATAATAGAGAACATTGAAACAAGAAGAGGAATACATTTAAAAAAAAAAAGGGATGTAGAATAACCTCCAATCTATTTAGGAATAAATGTGACAGGACCTAATGATACATTATTTTAAGAGAATTATAAAACAATCTGGACAAAGATCCAAAAGAACTTATAGAAAAGGTCTAAAGTTTCATGGTTGGGAAGAATGTCTACTATAAATACAAGTGTATTGCCCAAGTTGAATTTCCTATTTCAGCTGCTACCAATTTCAATACAGGAAAAAACACTTCAAGATTGGCAAAGAAAATTTAATGTTTTTATTTGGAATGGGAAAAACACTCCAAGGATTAGATTTAAAGTCCTACGTGATAAAAAAAGGTCTCCAAGTACCAAACATTAAGTTATTACTGTGCAGCTTTGGATTAAATATTGGATTCTTAATTTTAATGAAAGATTAATGAAGTTGGAAATAGCAGATCTTGAAGAAGGAATACACAATCAGTTCTGGGCTAAAGAATCTATCAAAAAGGCTTTGACACCAAATAATAGTCTTGTAATTAGAGAAAATCTAATAAAAACCTGGCATTCTATGAGAAGAAGAATTAATCATCCAATTTCTCCTTTAATGTCTCCAAGAGAAACATATTTTGGAAAATATTTAAGGAAAAATAATGATCTTATAATATATCGAGACGTGGTTGATCAACAAGGACAAATTAAGCTTAAAAGAATGAAAGGATGGAGGAAAACACATAGAATGGCTTCTCAACTATCAACTGGCCTCAAGAGTTAGAAAATGAAATCCAAACAGGAAAAGGTACAAAAAGAAATATGACAGATTTTAAAAATGATAATCGAACATTAAAAAGCCCATCTGCTAGGGCGAATCTATAGACAACTGTTCTAATATGACACTGAAACTCAACAACTTAAATCATGCCTGAAGAGCTGGATACAGAATTTTGAAGAAGAAATATCATGCCATCAATCGGATGTCCTATGGACAAAGGATATGAAATTCACTGCTAGACAAGCAGTAAGAAAAAGTTGGTATAATATGTACTTTTCTCGATATATTTCCCCAAAAGATATACAGAAAATGGACAAGAACTACTACAGAGAATGTAGTTTTTATCATATGTGGTGGACATGTGATAGACTCAAAGGAATTTTGGAAGCAGATACACACAGAAATACAGAAAATACTTAAAATTGACTTTCCTTTGAACTCTAATAATATGTTATTGAGTATCATACCAGAGACTCTTCCAAAGATTATGCTAGAGTCCTGTAAATATATGATAATGGTGGCAAGAGTGACAATTGATTCAAGATAGAAAGCTGAAGGTTGTCCAACTTCAAAGATTGGAAAAATAAGCTAGTTGAATATGCAACAATGGTAAAACTAACTAATTCAGCATTTCTTGTTGGAGCATAAGCTTGAATAATGGTTATGTTGATAGGTTTCCCACAAATTCTGATTGATATTATTAGGCTGGATTTTGGGTTATAACGCCTTACTGTGGTATATCGTGCCTCAGTATTAAGGTTACCCCATTTATTCCAAGTTTGTCATATCCAGAATAGAATGCTTTCTCACCAAAACTGTCCCATTCCAGTCTACTTAGTTCAGTCACACACATGTTGAAGTGTTCCATTTCCCACTTTACAGTTTCAGGTTGGCCTTGATTCATACTTTTCACATCCCATGTTCCAATTGTATGTGTTGTTCAGCATCAGACTTAGCAAGGACTAATTATGCTTGTCCTTTGCTCTTCCCCAGTAGTTTGTTAAAGATCTTCCAACCTAGGAATATCTTCTGGTAATATAATTTTGGATTATTTCATCATGGGGTTTTTAAGTTGAAAAGATTCAGAAGTAAATCACCCTTGACTTCTTCTGTGCAGTACTAACCAGAGTTAGCTAGAACATGGCTGCCATTGTCTGTGAATCTCTGCCAGCGTCACCTTCAGCAACCAATGCTACCCTTCAGAAGTTGCTGCCCTCTCCCCTACACCATTAGATATGTCAATTCTTTTCTGCTGATGTGACCATTACTCCTGAAAAGGGTGGATGCATCTTAGTCTGGTGTCTCCACTTTGAGCTTTTCACCCTGCTAGAAGGCCAGTCCAGTGAAATAGTCTGGTCTCCTGGCAACATTGCTCTCAGCTGCTATGACACTCTCAAACCTTATCAAGGTGTGAATACTAGAGGGGGTTCTGTTGTGTACCAGATTTAATTTCTAGACCATTTTCAAGGTAAGCCCTTGTACAAAGTATTACAGTAATCTAAGCAAGAGGTAACCAGACTGGAGATTTATATCAGCTTATATCTGGAGTCAGAAAAGGTGTTCTGAGCCACTGAGACAATGCTGAAACATTGCCAGCTGCAAGAGTACCAGCAGACCTGACTATTTCAGGGAAATGTATCTCCCGCAATAGAAGACAGTAATTACAGTAACTCCTGTACAATAGCATATGCTGCAATTATTCATTCATCTATACCACCCAACAGCCAAAGCTCTTTGGGTGGCTTAGACAGTCTTTAAAAGCAGATGATAAAAATACAATAAAATATAAAAACAGAAAAATATTTTAGAAGTTTAAAACAGCTAAAACAGCTAATAAAACATATAATAACAATGAATAACAAAGAAAGGAGGAAGAGGAGGAGGGGGCAGGAAGAGAGACTCTGCAAAACAACTGTATTTTCATTGGTAGTTGAACTAAAAACTGTCTGTGCTATTCACTGAAACCACATAATGGTTTGACTCAGTAGATCTCCATCACTGTTGCATGGATTTACTGTATCGGACACAGGAACTGAGAAAATGATTCCGCTAAAATCATGCAATTCTACATCTGATTTCAGTGGGACTATTAAGCAAAAAAGAAAAGGTAAATGTTGCTTATTGTGTCTGTATTGCAACAAAAGTTTCCCATTGTGCCTGGCTTAGTGACAGACACAAATAAAGGAGACTAGGAACAAGACTGCACCCCTCATAAACACACTTCACTATGTCTTGAAATACTTATGCAACTGCAGTATGAATTTCCAAACCCATTTCTGCAGCCAATTACAACAGAAAAAAAAATTAATTTGAAAGGTATTGGCTGAATCCTGCTCTCCTTCTACATAAGTAAAGTCCAAGTGACATTTGTGCAGCAGCTTATGTAACTCAAAGTATTCTATTCATTTGCAGCAGGCCAGGAATTTCCTAGCTTAATTTTGATTTTGATCTTTCTCTCTCATTCTCTCTCTCTCTCTCATTCTCTCTCTCTCTCTCTGTGTGTGCACGCTCACGCATATCTCTCTGTGTGCGAGATTATGTATAACAATTTATTCAGCTGAATGAACTTCGGTTCTTAGCGATGGTTCCATTAGGACAGAAGGATGCTCACACTAACTCAGAACTGCTTATATAAAATATTTAATTACACAGCACTGCTAAGTACTATGTGCCTATGGTTTTGAATCAGAATTAAGTTAAGCTGTTTCTACATGCTGAAAATGAATTTCATACTTCACACAGTTACATAAGCAACTGCAGAATGTCACCTGGACTTAGTTTTGCATAACTAGAAAGTGGATTGTTTTCAATAACTTTCAAAAATCCTTTAAAATGTTTTATTAAGTCATTGACTACATTTTTAGTTTGCCATTAGTACTGATGTTTAACATAAGCTACATTCAGTATTTTTTAGGAGCATGCTGATTAAGAAAGTTTTCATTTTAAGAAAAAGAAATCTTGACAAATGTTTGAGGTCCATTTATGCTTTATAATTCTATAAAATTGGAGAAAAGTGCTAGAGGGACTTGCTGTGGCAAACTCAAAACTGTGTTTAAAATCCATGTGGAGAAAGAATAGATTGACAACAGCTTTGGTATGTGAAAAGCCACAAATGTAAGGACTTGAACAAATCAGCTGAGATCATTCAAAGAGAAAGCTTTATTTATCTAAGCTAAACACAGTAGCTGAACGCAGGAGGTTGAACACAACAGTCTACAAAGCTACAATTGACCTACTATTTCTCATTATACAAAGATGTCCTCTTGGGGCCTAACTTTCTTTTCTATGACTCTTCTTTGGCCACACACACTGATTATCTATAGGAATAGAAAAATATGGCATTATTTCCTATAAGTATATCCACATGAACACACACACACACACACACACAAATCAGGATAAAACTACATTTCACTGTACAGAATTTCCTTATTGTCCTTTATGTGAAATGTGTGTGTGAGAGAGAAAGACACTCTATAGTGTCCTGAGTGTCATTTAAGGGCAGGGTGCCATTTTAGAAGTCTTCCAATATCTGGATGCAGTTTTGAACATAGTGGCTTTGGATCCAAAGGTTCATTCCATACTGCAATTAGATTCATTAGTAGGAAGAGATTTCTACACACAAAAGTGTCCTTCAGTGAGCCAAAAAACAGACCGAATGGAAGCTCCTTCCATGCCTGCAGAAAAACCTGTTGTTCCTCCATAAAATTGCATAAAAAGCCATGTCAAGGATATAGTCTAAGTATAAATATGGCAGATTTTTTAAAAAACTAAGCATGAATTTAGAATATATAATGCTTCACTTCTGTCTATGTTTTTCTTTTTTACTATTCAAAGGTAAAATACTATTTACCATCACTAATTTTAATGAATTAAGGCAGCCAAGGATATGATCTGGAAACATGATCTTTTAAGAAAGAATTGCAGACTATTATTAATAAAAGTAAGTTATGAAACAGATCAGTTCTTCTTAAGGCTAACAAAACCAGTGGAGTTATACCACAAATTTCTCACAGCATCTTTAATTTGCAAAATGATTTATACTTTCAGCAAATGTTTTGATAACAATTTCACGGGAAGTAAAATGACTAGGAAACCTGAGGGAAACAAAAACTTATTAGTTATACCAGAACATTTCTCAAAAGACTTTTGCATGTCCCTAGATCTGAACATTCTGGGTAGTAATAAGTAGGAGATTTGTAGGTGGCTTGAACTGTAGCAAGTGGAACAACTTGCCAATGAAAATAAAAGTACCAAATTTGGAGAACAAATACCAGATAAAAGGAAGTACTTCACCACATTACTGCATACTTAAACTGTGGGTGGTGGTGATGTAATAATGGCCAGCAATTTAGATAGTGTTAAAAAGGCACTGAACAGATGTGTGGAGAAGAAGGCTACCAATGGCTACTGGTCCTGCAAAAGAAAAGGAGAAGTTGGAGGAGGAGGATGCATTGAACATTTTATGGACACGTGTCTCTATGATTTTCTCTTATTCTACTATGTCTACTTTTATTAGTGGTATCAGTAGAATTTATTATCAGCATACTTTTCCTTTGAATCAAAGACCAAAATGGCCCTAATTGGATGTAGCATATTAAGTTCATTATGCTGTATACTGTACATTTGCTTGAAATATGGGTGTCCCTAAGAAGGAATCATGTAGTCTGAAACAACAGGTTGGTTAGACTTCCCACACTTACTTTTGCTGGACAATATTCCTGGCCTTTCACATTAACATCTCTGATGGCAATTTTATCTTACAAACACACATAATAATATTTAACCTGTAATTTCAGTTTAGTCACCTGAATCTCTCAATCATAATTATCTAAAAATAGCCATAACCATATGCTACCGATCTTTCCATTCTATATACTTTGCTTCAACATTGTAAATGTGCTCCTTTTGTTTAACCAAAGGACCATAAACTTTCCTTCAAGAAATATTTTTAAAGAATTTAAACATCAGTTACTTCAGCATACACCATGAATTTTCACATTAAAATGTCTAAAACAGTGGCTGTAAACCTACAGAAACTGAAAAAATAATAGGCTGGGGTATCTATTGTCCTAAGCCAATACTGACTCACCAAAGAATCAGAAGTGGGTATAGCTGCCTACACCGGCTTACTTTACATGGAACCTGGACATATGTTCTTCAAAGAGAGACCATTGAGCTTGGAACTGGATACCGCACATACAGTATAATAGCTCAAACTAAACCAATTTAAACTTGCACATGTGATTTATCATCTTGAATGTTCTGCAATCTCAACATGGCCAAGACTATACTCCATATCTGTGTAAGCTATCTTATCTTTCTATTCCTTCCATAGTGATGCAGTCACCAGCTACTGTGTTGAACAAATGTGAAAACCTAGCTTTTAAAATAATAATGATAGTTCTCTTTACATTTCTGCATGCCTATTCAGTTTGTCATATTGCTTCTCTCTATACAATATTATAGTTTTATATTGTTTTAATGTTTTTATTGTATTTTGTTTTTATGGAGTTGTTCCTGGCCATGTCGACGGTTGAGTTATCTGGGGAGCGCGTGGGCACCGCCATTGGGGTGGTTGTGGGCAATGGACATTACAGCAGTGGGGGTTTAACGTGTCTGCGTAAAAGAAGGAGGGAAAGATGGTTGACACCTGTCCCTCCTTCTGGTATTACCCCCAGCCAGAGGGTTCCAGGTAGTCTTGTCAACCCTTCCCTGGGCCCGACGGTGCTGCTGCTTAATGCCAGGTTGGTCCACCATAAATCGTCCCTCATCCACGACCTGATTGTGGATGAGGGGGCCGACCTGACTTGCATAACAGAGACCTGGGCGGGAGGGCGGGAGATGTCGCCCTCTCTCAAATGTGCCCGCCTGGGTATCTAGTTCAGCACCGTCCATGCCTGGAGGTGAGGTGAGGGGTGTTGCTTTGGTTTACCAAGCCTCCATCTCCCTCACGAGGCTTCCAGTTCCTTCGAGGCCAGGGCTAGAGTGCCTCTACTTGGTGTTGGGCGACCGAGACAGATTGGGAATTCTGTTGGTGTACCGTGCACCCTTCTGCCCAACAGTCTCCCTGCCTGAGCTGACGGAGATCGTCTCGGACCTGGTGTTGAGGACCCCCAGGATGTTGGTCCTGGGGGACTTCAATCTCCACGCTGAGACTGGTCTGACCGGGGCGGCTCAGGACTTCATGGCTTCCATGATGGCCATGGGGCTGTCTCAACATGTCACAGGCCCGACCCATTAATGTGGACACACTCTGGACCTGGTTTTCTCGACAGGGCAAGGAGAGGGTGGTCTGAGGGTGAGGAATTTGTGTCTGACACCCCTGTCATGGTCAGATCACTTCCTTGTGAGGTTGTGTTCGAGAGCGGCCTTTCCCTCTGTAAGGATGTGAACCCAATTATGTGGGTCCGCCCCCAGAGCCGGTTACCTAAAGGAGCGCTTACGTCCATATGTGCCCGCCTGCTGCTTGAGATCAGCGGGAGAGGCCCTTCTCCGGGAACCTTCCGTGAAGGATATTAGGAGGGTAAGTACTTGGAGGAGGGCTTTCTCTGCGATGGCACCCAATCTATGGAATGCGCTCTCCAGAGTGATCCGCCTGGCGCCGTTGTTTTTATCTAAATGTCATTTTAATTGCGAATAATATTTATTTATTTTTTCCTTCTTTGACCAGGACGTCTCCAATTATATTGTTTTTATATCGTTATTATTTATTTATTGCTGTGAGCTGCCCCAAGGCTTCGGCAAATGGGGCGGCATAGAAGCTTTATAAATAAATAAAATAAATAATAAAATAATAAAATAAAAAATAAAATAAATAATATGTCACCTTGACTACTACATTCTTCTCCCTCTTTTTCAATTGAGAGCCACTGAATATTGACAAGAGCATTTTCTTTGGGTCATTCCCAGTCAAAGCTATACTGCCTGAGCACAGAAATGCTAACATTATTTTTTAACTGCATTTTATAGTGCCCAGAAACCAAAGGAACGCATATATGAAATGCATTAAAACAAACCAGCCAAGAAGCTTCTGAAGTATGAAAAAGCATAGAAAAGCCATAAGAATATAAGAACATAAGAAAAGCCATGCTGGATCAGACCAAAGGTCCATCTAATCCATCTAATCCATCATTCCATGCAGACAGTGGCAAACCAGCTGCCCACAGGGTCCCTCTGACAGGATTGGTGCAAGACGTCCTCCTGCCTGAGCTCCTCAGGAACTGGTATTTGCAGGCATGCCAATTCAGGAAGTAACACATAGCCAGCAAGGCTACTAACTAGCCAGTCTTCCCTCATGGATCTGTCCACACCCTTTTTAAAGCCATCTAAATTGGTGGCCATCACCACTTCCCATGGCAGCAAATTTTATAGTTTATATGCTGTGTGAAGAAGTGCTTCCTTTTATCTGTCCTTAACTCCTTCCAATCATTTTTCTTATTTTATTAGGGTCATCATAATGGTGATATTAAAAGCCACTTCAAGGTTGGACTTCCTCGTCCCTCTGTTGGTGACTCTCATTCCATAGTGTGGCCAATGTAGTCTCCATTCCAAAACCATGATTGAAATGGATCTCGAAGATTGGTTTCATTCAGAAGTGAAGTGTCTGGGATCAACTGGCAGCTGTCCTGAAAACTATAAATGTTTTAAACTTCTAGTTTTCTTCATATGTGGCCTGATCTCTGTTTCATTCAAGGAGGCTAATACCACTCTGTTTCTCACTAACGACTCAGGTGTACAGCTTTTCCCTATTAGGAAAGAGGGTCAAGAGTAGAGCATAAAGCTGTTAAGGCAGACTTGGCCAAGCACTTTGTCCTCATCCACAGCTCTCAGCATTTGCAGCATATCTAAGAGAACTGGACTGGGTGGTGCTTTGGATTCTTCTGTTATTCTTCTCCAAGCATTAAACTTGGAGTATGCCCTGCTTGGTATGAACAGCTTTTCTTTCAATGTGTCATGTATTAACCTTGTCACAGCATGCTACTAAGACTTCCACCAAATTTCTTCCAGGGCCAGATGGAGCATGAACTAATCCCCTAGGAAAAAATCTATACTACAATACCAAGGAAATGGAAGTGTGGTAGAAAAGAACTTTTGGCCTATCAGAATCACCATGGTTGACAATAAGATTTAATACATTTTCAGACTCAGCATGAGTTCTCTTCCATCTATAGTCTAGATGTCATCTAACATTGCTTTGGGCTCTGCTCAAAGTGCAAGGAGTCTTGGACTTGTTTTTTGCAACTGCCCCGGTCTTTATGTATTACATAGAACAACCAAAGCATTGGCAGAAAAGCCAGACATTCCAGCAGGAAACTTCAGGAGGATAATTTTAATAGTCCACTAGCAAAATCCCTGGTCTATCCTGACTGATACAGATACAGACTCTAGACCCCAGTGGATAAGAAGCGTGGGGACAGAGTTAGAACTCCTTTGGAACACAGCAAATCCCCCTTCCTATGCTGGTGCTCCACTGCTCCTAACTATCTCAAAGGGAATTTAAAATATTTTCAGCACAGTTGACCGTGGCAACTTACTCACATAGGAAGCACAAGCAACTCTGGCCCTCCAGATGTTGAACATGAGATTTTCAATCCCAACAGTGTCTGGAGGTCCACAAGCTGCCTATCCTTGCTACATCAGTATTAACAGCTGTTAATAGTGGCATAGCTGAATTACATCATTCTAGCATATAAAGAAATGGATCCTTCTTGACAGGATACCATGGAAATGGTTTCCTATAGCTGTTGTCTAACTTCAGTTCATATCATATTTTACCACATTGTGTCTAAAAACTAAAGAAGCAGAAGCAGATCATCCAGCTTTTTCAAAAGGAGGGCAGCATAGCAACATTTTCCAGTTCTAGTCTCTCAAGGCATATGCTCATTGCAACAGTACAAGTGCAATCAATTTGTGACATGTATACATTATGAAAGCATACTTCTTTCCTACAATTTAATGCTCAGCAGAGGAGTAATCATTTCTTAGTTCTTGGACACATTATACTTCCACCTGCAACATACTAAAAAAATCTGGTGTATTTATGTATTTCCTCCTCTATACAGTATGAAATGTAGAAGACCCCAGGTTCTATACTTGTAGTTATTAAAATACCTCAAATCAAACATTTTCACTGTCCATAGGCTTGTCTGTGGTGACCTAGGTCCGCGACCCAGGCCCCAAGGAGCCATCCTTGCCTTGCAGACCTGCACGTAGTCTTAACCAGCTTTCCGCTTCTGTAACCACACTTGGAGCTGGGGACAGCCCAAGTCAGCCCACACTGATGGGAAAAGCAACCACCAAGTTTGCAGAACAATCAAAGATAGCTAACGGTGTAAGATTATGTAAACAAGTTGATCAAAGTGCACAATGTAGCCACATAAGGAAAATAGACTGAGCTATGAAGCTATGCACGCGCTGATCGGCCCTGCGAGGTCGAATAGTATAAAAGCCGGTGTACTCGGATACTCGGCGCGGCACTCCTCTGCGAGTGTGGTCCCTGCGCAGGTAAATAAAGGACCCTTCAACTCTCCAGGTTGGTGTCCAGTGGTCTCATTCCGGCTCGCCACAACATTTGGAGGCCCCAGCGAGATGAGTCATCATTTGGTGACAGAGACCGGGTCCCGGATCACGGGTTGGGGACGAACGCCCCCGGCTGGTTCTGAGACCCTCCTGGAGAGTCGGAAACGGTTCGAATCCCGGTAAGTTTCTGGTTTCGGATGTCTGCAGACTCTGGTTCTGGAGGGGATTTAGACTCGCCGGACGCGGCGTATGAGTCAGCACCTGAGCGGCCTCCGAGACGTCGGAGGCGCTCCTGGTTAGTGAATAGGTTGTTTCTGGATCCGCTCTGGTCGGGCCCTGTCTGGCTGTGTCTTCTGTGTTGTGGGTGTCTCATTGTTGTCCTGTTGTGCGTCTTTGGCGATCGTTTGGTTGCAGGTCCTGGGCGAGGTGGGACGGGAGGGAGTCCGGGACTCCACTCAGCCCACTCAAATGTCTACTTGGTGATTTTTCTGATTTTTCCGGGCGGGCCACAGGTCTCGGTGTCACGGTGGAGCCGGGGACCCTTGGAGCATTGTGCGGGTTGGGGTGGACAGCCTTCAACATGGGGTGGCCCCCGGGGGGGGGGTCATTTGACTTGGGGTTGTTGGGAGACGTTGGGTCTGTGGTCGTGGGAGACGTGGGGCCGGGGCGCCCGGATTGGATTCCCTGCATTCTTGCGTGGCTGGATGTCGCCGTGACCCGGCCACCCTGTGTTCAGAAATGTGGGCTAGGGGAGCGGGCCCTGACCGCGGGACCCCGGGGGGGGGGGTCCGGGGCGTGGTCCAGGCTCGTCCACTGGCCTCTTGACAGTTAACATTGCCAATGCGAATGTTTTCGAAGGAAAAAGCTAGCTAATATGGTATTGGTGCACCAGGAAAGATCTACACGTGTGAGTATATGTTTGCACTGGGGTTTTGTGTAAAGTTTTATGTTGACTGTGAAAGTCTTGTGTTCATTGTTGCTGTCTGTGTTTTCTGTCTTGTCTGTTTGTATTTTAAATCTGTCCTCTTCAGGGCATGGTTGAAAGCAAGGGTGTGGATGGGTGTTCTTGCCCCTGAGATGAGAATGTGTGAACCTGGCTTTGATTGAGAAAGATTCATGAGGTCATTTGCCTGAGCCCAAGTATGGCTGAGTCCGGCTGGGAAAAAGGTGATGTGTGTGGGATTTTTTTTCCTTCCCCCATTCCTTGTATATGAGCCAGAACTGTAAGGAAGGAAATGTGTGGCCCTTGAATTGGGCTTGCAAACACAGGTCCTACCCAGTTTTCTGGACATCCTCAATAAGCTTATCCTGTGTGAAAGCCCTGTATGAAAGAGGGGTTATATAGAAACATTTTTATGCAGGTCCTTTCCTTGTCAGAAACTGGGAACACAGTTTTAATGTCTCTAATGCAAGTTTTTCTGCCTCTTTCATCTGCCTTACAGCCCTCCTAGGTAGGAAGATTTTCTTGTTAGATTAAATCATGGTATTTGAAATTCCAGGAGGGGATGCTGATGGGCAGATGAAAGATATAAAAAAAATGCTTTCTTTGCAAGTTCCTGGGGAGGATTTTATGGTTCTGGGATTGCTTTTGGGTTGTACTTTGGACCAAGAGAGGTGAAACTTGAACTTGCAGCTGTTTGGAATGTGAGGTTTCAGTGAAAGGCAAAAAGATTTTTATTCTGGATGTTGTGTGTATGCCATGTGAGAATGAGAGTGACAGGAATTCCTTGATTCAAGGGGTGAATGGTGCTCGGTATTTGAGAGAATTTTAAGAGTTTTGGTAAATGGTGATTTAGTACTTTTTCAACTGGAAGAAAAAATATGGGAAGAAATGTGTAACTTTTGGAGTAAAGACAAGAAAAACAAAACAAAAAAAAAGGAGGAATAGTCTACCTTGCTAAGAGCACTCCCATTATTTAAAGAGACAGTAACTGCAGTCTCTTCTCTGGATTTGGTCTGGCCAACTGAATTCAGGGGGGATTTGTGCTGGAAAATTTGGATTTCTTGACTCTGTGGGCTTGGCTATTCCACAGAGCCAAGAAAAGGGGGGATGCTCTGGCAGGAAGATACCACCACTTCGTGAGTACTGCAGAAGCAGCACACACAAAGCCTCTGAGCATGTGCAGAATTCAAAGTACTTTGGGAAGTTTGAGCAGCTCTGCTTCCAGCCACAGATTGGAGGCGGGCTTGCACTAGTTCTCAAAAGAAAGTCTGAGTCTCTAGAAAACTCTCAAAGGAAATCTTGGTGTCTTAAAAATAAATAAAAGCAACGTTGTGAGCATGTGATTTGTGTCAGCCATCAAGAGTTTTCCTTCTCTAATAACTTCTGTTTTTCTATGCAACATGGATCTGGGTCTTCTGAATTCTGAGTATACCATTTTGTTATTTGCTATGATACAACTGAAGGCTTGGGAGGGAATGGATGAAACTCTGGGGCTGTATATGTGTGTGTGCGTGCACACCCACGCAGTGGGAAGAGTTTCTTTTCAAATCTATGAGGCTACTTCTTCCCTTTGGTGTTCAACAGAAAGTTTTGTTTCTTTTTTCCTTTTGCAATGTTGCCAAATATTAATGATAGTGATACTGTTGTTACTGGTATTGATGGTGCTAAAAAAAATTTTTTTTCCCACACAGTAGCCTAATGTTTGTTGGGGACTGAGCCCATTTGCCAGCCTGGCACGTTCTCAAAACTTTTTTCCATGAACATAAGCACTCCTCTAAATGCGCAAGCATTGATTGTTAGATAAAATATGTGTTAGTTCAGGTTTGTTTGTGTTAACAATGGGTTGGTGCATTTTGCATCTATGTGGGAGAGCATCATCTCTGTAATAAGAAATTGGTGCATTTTGCATCTATGTGGGAGAGCATCATCTCTGTAATAAGAAATTGTGTAAAACTGTTCTCATTGTCCAGCAGAAAGCACATTTCTCTTTAGCCTAGGCAAGCAACAGGTTCGTGCAACACCAGTTCAACAAAGGATTTATTTTGTGTGCATTTTTGCAGTGGTTGGATTGATTTCAGCAACCCAAACATTTTCTTCTTGAGACTGTGCTAAAGAGACTGAGAAAAAAAAGGGGGGACAGACTTTACATCTTGAGGTTTCTCTCCAAACTCATGTGGATCTCTGCCACTGCCAACAACTAGCTTCTGTGAAGAAGTGTAAAAGTTTTTTTTTTCCTCTTAATTAACCTTTTTTTCTGAGCTGCACCTTTCCAGGAACCAAACAAGCCATGCTGGCACCCCAGAAAAGAAAAAAAAAAGACTCCTTTTCTCTACAGCCCTGGAAGGAAAAGGCCTCCATGTCCCATGCTATGCCCTGGCTCCAGGAACTGCAGTGACTGATGTTCCTGTGTTCTGCCTTCTCCATTGCATCATCCACAAGGAAAGAACTAACCAGGCCAACCGTGAGATGCAAGGTCTACAACTAAGAAGTTTGAGTGAAGCCTGGACAACGAAATCTCGAATTAAAACGGCAAGACAAATGACTGAACTGGACATCAGGTCATTGCTTCACCTCACACTGCTCCCACCTTGCAAAGCACCAAGTTTGCTGACCAGAAGGGATGGTGGCCTAAGACAGGATATTCATCACCGTGAGGGCCTCAGCCCAGACAAGGATGAAATGCTTAAGGCTGCAATGGGTCAGAGGAGGCCTAAGGAGCAAAGGAACCAGGGCTCAAAATTGAGTGGCAAAACTGGAGAGGTGGGGGAGGAGGTGACGATGAGAGCTGGCTGGCACTGAGTTCTTTGCAGCCAAAGGGAGGCCAAAATCAGCATGGAGTTTCCCAGGAGGACTCCTAGGTTTCCTGTTCCTGGGTCCGCTTATGCTGCGCTGCCTCGTCCGGTATATACAAGGACAGGTGTCTTCCGTAAAACAAATGGTCCTCCGGGACAGGATGACCAGGGCAGGGTACCATCCAGTTCCCGCCCATGATCCAGAATCAAGGGTTTGATTACCCTGTAAGACCAGTAGGGAATGTGGTGACCTAGGTCCGCGACCCAGGCCCCAAGGAGCCATCCTTGCCTCGCAGACCTGCACGTAGTCTTAACCAGCTTTCCGCTTCTGTAACCACGCTTGCAGCTGGGGACAGCCCAAGTTAGCCCACACTGATGGGA
This sequence comes from Varanus komodoensis, assembly GCF_004798865.1. Classification (NCBI taxonomy): domain Eukaryota; kingdom Metazoa; phylum Chordata; class Lepidosauria; order Squamata; family Varanidae; genus Varanus; species Varanus komodoensis. The sequence goes on from NW_025335798.1 coordinate 14,813,430, forward strand.
AAAGCAACCACCAAGTTTGCAGAACAATCAAAGATAGCTAACGGTGTAAGATTATGTAAACAAGTTGATCAAAGTGCACAATGTAGCCACATAAGGAAAATAGACTGAGCTATGAAGCTACGCACGCGCTGATCGGCCCTGCGAGGTCGAATAGTATAAAAGCCGGTATACTCGGATACTTGGCGCGGCACTCCTCTGCGAGTGTGGTCCCTGCGCAGGTAAATAAAGGACCCTTCAACTCTCCAGGTTGGTGTCCAGTGGTCTCATTCCGGCTCGCCACAACATTGTCCATATCCAAGCTCAGCAGTTTGCTAGGTTTCTTATAAGACAAAATATCTCCAAGAAAGGCATGTGAAATGTGCTTAGAAGAGAAGACATAGACTGAAATAATTCATTGTAAGTCATTATAGCTCCATACCTTGCAGATTTCTTAGCTACAGCCATTTCCAAGCTGTGCCATTATCACAACTTTGACCACCAACAATGGGAAGGGGAATAAGTATCTCCTTCTTTTGAAATCTCTGCAGTCTTTTTGCATAAAGCTCCCAATAACTATGTGAAGGATGGAAGAATAGATTCATTTGGTAGAAAAAAAATATCCCTGAAGTGTTTGCCCAATACTGCTAAGAAATAAAACAGTTAAAAGCAGTTTCTTTTCTTCTTCTTTTAAATCTTCTTCTGAAGAAATCTAGAAAAAACATTCTGGCACTTCTCTGTTTGAAGTTTTTCAAACATCAATCCAATTATGAGGGACTAATATACCTGCAAGGGTCAATCAATTCTAACAAAACGAAACAAACAAAAAAGGTAATAGCGAGTTGCTAACTTCCAGTGAAAGACAAGGGAGCCATAATGATATGGAGCTAATTTGAAGCAAATTGCTTCCCAACTGGTCTAATATGGATTAAATTATTTAGCAAATTCAGGCTCAAGCTGGTTCCTCCAAAAGTCCAAACACTTAAAAAACTTTTGGAACAACATTATGAGATAAAAGATATAGAAGATTGTACAGAAGACAAATATTTTTCCTCAAAACAAAGTCCTTCCTAACTAGTAGCTACTCAAATCATTACATACCTACCTCAAATCTCTGTTCTTCATTTTCAGCTCAATTTCTGTCTTTTATCTAATCTAAGGTTAGATAAAAGACAGTCTAAGGTTTGATTTGTTTCTTTTGCGAAGGCCTGAAAAGCATTTTTGTCAATGCTGGCATTAATTTCAGCATTGATTTCCATATCCTTTTTTTGATTATTCACTATGCATTTGTGTTTTGTGTTTGCTTTCCATACATACTTTGTAAATTCATTCAAGCAAATAACAATTTTCATAAAATTGTACTGGTGTACCAAGTTATTGCAATGGCCTTTGCAATTTATGGGATACCAGAAATTATGAAATACAGAAAATAAACATATTCTGCTGTAGTTGTGTTACATATAAAAAGTCAATGAAGTACTAAAATAGCTTTCAAACCACAGACTTTTTCTTTACATGATGGACTAATGGTGGCTTTTATATGGAAGATGAGTTTTTCTTGCATCATGTGAAAGTTAAGGCAAGTTGCAGACAGTTTATTTATTTGAGATATTTCTAACCCGTCTAATCACTATGCATCTCTGGATGCAACAGTTATTCCACATCTGAAGTTATGTAATGAAAAGTAAACATTGAGTTAGCTATGATCTACTACATGTTTGTTAAGGTATTGTCAACCAGGATTTTTTGATGCTTTGAAAAAAATTTAAGAAGAGGACTAGATTCAATTATTCTTTAACTTGTGTATAAGCATTCCTGGTAGCCACAGCTGATGAGAAATTGCAAGCAACAAATGCATGCAAAACTTAGCAGGCAGGCTAATGGGCTGGTGGCAAAGAATAGAGCATGACACACTTCCACTGTGCTTGCCATCAGGGCTGACCACCCTGTGAAGCAGGATGCAAGGCTTTTCTCAGGAAATGATCAGGAAGAGTGAAGAACTGTGCCCCAGTTCAATTCCTGGAGGCCTACATATAACAAGGCCCACACATAACATTCCGTTTTTTCTGTCAGCAGCATCCTGCGCTCTACGAATTGCCAGTGCTGTCAGCTGGGCTTATTGCTTTTGTCCTCTAAAGCAGGACACCTTAGATGAAAGCATTCAATGGCACTCTGAAAATCCTGCTAATTGCTTTCTTGCTGGGGCAAATGCACATCAGGTTCAGTACCTTTCTCAGAGGGCTGTTATGAACGGGGGTCTCTGTGGTAATCTTACCCACAGTGGCTGCCTTTAAGAAATGGGTCCTCAGGAGGAGGGAAGTCCTGCGAAGAGGAGATGCCTCTTTCTCTTGTACCAGCTCTGCCCCACTATGGAATGAAACAGGCTGCTAGAACAAGGAAACCTTCTCTGTTCCTGCTGCAGAAATGTGCAGTTCTGCATCCTTTGTCTGCTTTTCCACAGCAAACTAATGCCTGCCTGGCAAGCTAGTAATATTTCAAGGGTGCTGTTTATAATCACGCTTAACTTGACTCCTTATGGTTTGCGTTATACTTAGTGATTTTATTAGATATGATGAGCTCCAATGTTTTATAATTATAATATTATTCTGTTTGTATATTATTGTTAGCCAGTATGGACTGCTTTAATGTAAAGATGGGATTTATTAGTATTGCTATATTGTTATATTATTATTTCAATATAAGTAAAAAGTTAAAAATTATAACTGGAAAATAAAATCTTTGCACTACTATGTACTCATTTATACTCTTTTCCTGTCTGTGAATACCTTCCTATTTATTCATTTACTATATTTCTTTTTGATTGCAGAGTACTTCAGTTGACTCATATGTCAACAGAACAAGAGGAGAGCACAAGGAACAAATATACACCTGCTATCCTTTTGTTTTGGTTTGTGTATACATCCCGTTCATTTTAGCATATGGTTAACATAATTAAGTACATGCTAACAAGCTTGTGTGAGTGCTCTGTATGGTTGTGTACTGGTCAGACTTTGGAATGAGCATTGACATGCCAAGCACAGAAAGTTCTATGAACTCAAATAAATGGAAATATTGGCACATATTCTGTCACATATTACCACAGCTGTGCCTGCTGTATGCTAAAATTCTCCTTACGATTTGGCAAGCTATCTCCTTGACGTGCTGATTGATAATGTGTGTGCATCTATTTTTAAATTATTTTTATTTTGCTGTGCGAGGCCTCAGCATAGTCTCGGGTTCAAGAAGACTGACATTTTGTTTTCATTTTGCCCAGTTGTAGTAATTGTGTAATAATTCTGTTATGCTGTACAGTATTCAAAAATAGTATGGTAGGCACATTTTATGATAAGAATAAGAAAGTGAATCAAAGCCACTGTGTTTTACAAGGAGTACAATTGCATTGTCTGGATAATATGAATTACCTGCAGTTTTAAAAGAGCATTAATTCTAACTAAGCTTCTGAGTGACATTACTGCCCTGTCAGGGGCCTACAGAAGTTATGTCTGCTTCCCTAATGTGCAATATATGGATATGCTCCATTCCACATTCCCCGTATCCTAGTCCAAAATATCTGAAGAACATAATTCCAGTTTCTGCTAGGGGCTTTAGGATGCTCACCAATGTGTTCCACTTCTTAATTCCCTGTGGCCCACACTGTTCCTGGAAATTTATACCCAACTGAATTTACTATTTGCAAACTGTTACTATGCTCTGTAATATACTACACTGGCTCAATGGTACAATATAGATGGAGGGCCTGGGAAAGCAGCTCAAGGTGAATAAAGGATGAGTTCAGAAATTCCCCCATGTTCCTAATGACACTAGTTAATTTTGGAAAGTGGGGAGCTAGGCTGGTGTTTTGTTCTGACAGATCAAAGCAAACGATAAGTTCCTGGCCTAAATAGCTTGCCAAATCTTCGTGTCCCAACTGGTTGGAACAGCCAAGGATTCCATTAATCTATGTTACTTCCTTCATGGTACAATGCAAAGCTGTCCCACCCATTCAAATTCTTCACTAGGCCAGGGATGAGTAGATTTCTGGAATAGGATGAAGAGGTGCACACACTAGACATGAGGCAGGTTATACTAATCATGTCATTGTGCTAGTCAACTGCTTTTATAAGTTATCAGGTGCCAAAATTATATGTGAGTTGAATATTAAATCCTATCAAAAGTCAGATTAATAGCAATTGTTCTTAAATTTACTTCATTAGAAATAACTAGGATCATATTTCTACAGTTACTGTAGCAATGGACACCAGTTAATGAGTGACAATAATTAGTCTATAGTAACCATATCCCTGGGACTGTGGGTGGCACAGTGGTTTAAACTGCTGAACTGCTGGTCTGGTTGATCAAAAGGTTGACAGTTCAAATCTGCACAATGGGGTGAGCTCCCATGCTTTGTCCCAGCTCCTGCAAACCTTGCAGTTTGAAAGCATATAAATGCAAGTAGATAAATAGGTACCACTAAGGTGGCAACAGCATTTCGTGCACCTCGGTGTTTAGTCATGCCAGCCACATGACCACGGAAACTGTCTGAGGACAAATGCTGGCTCCCTCGGCTAGGAAACAGAGATGAGCACTGCCCCCAAGAGTCACACATGACCGGACTTAAATGTCATGGGGAAACCTTTACCTTTAACCATATCACTGGCATCTTCACAGAAAACATTTTCAGCACATTTTGCCATGAGAATTTTGCCACACACGTACTTAGATGTTCACAAGCATTTTAGATATTCTTAGCCAGAATCTTGTCTATTACGGTATGGGAGTGTGACTGACCATATATACTGGTCACTGAATGAAGGATAAGATTATAAAGTAATGTGGGACTTCTGTCACTGAGACTTAACTGAAAATATGATTGTTGAGATAAGGAATCAAGTAGCTAGTTTCTCAGATAGTGAGCAAAGATAATCAAAATGACCTCCATTTTAGCAGAGCAGAGTTCAATTTCAAATGGGTTCACACAGTAAAGCAAAGACTTTATATCAGTGTAATATGATCAAAGCACAGAAAATTGTATCCAACCCACATCTGCTTCTAGAAGCAAGCCTGACTTTTACTAAGGATGGTACTTGCAATGAAATGGCACAGAACTCTAAAATCCATGAATTTTCAATAAATTATTGTTATATATGGACTGCACTTGTATGACATGGTAATCCATCAATGGTGCATTGTCAGGTTATATGAATGCAGACTGCTTCCTGTAGGGTAGGTTGCTTTGATGCGGCAAGCTACCTTGACAACCACTGACTTACTCTGGTCAGCAGTTTAGAGGTGTACAAGCATCTTTGCTCACAAAAGAGGGTGGTTACTACATCTCACCCTTTTGGGTGTGATCCTGTTTTAAAGTACTTCTCTAACAATTCTCAGTGCCTGCCATCTTTTCCTGACCGTCTAGGTACTCCAGAAAAGTAAGATCTATATCCTCCTATCAGTGAGCACTTCGTTTTCACACTCTCAGAAGGTTTTTGTTTGTTTGTCAAAGGAAGGAATTTGATGTGGCTAAACATGGTTGTTTTGACAGATTTCATATACAGCCATGAAATCTGTCAGAACAATCAAGTTTAGCCCTGTCAAAACCTCTGCTCAAACAAAAACATTTTCTTTTGACACTTGTCCAAAGAAAAAATGCTTTTAGAAGGAGAGTGTGTACCTTTCCAGAGCACCTATACCGTTGAAGAAGGGTGGAAAAGGTGGAGAGCATTGAGAACTGTTGACAACCACTTCATCACCTTTCAGGTGTGGTCTTCTCAGTGCTCTCAAAAATGAGATCACACCTCAAAGTGGATGAAGTGGCTTGCAGTCCCTTTCATGAGCAAAGACTCGTGGCCTTGCTTTTCTCTAGACAGCTTTGCCATTTGCTTACAACTAAAAAAGCAAAGTAAAAAAAATAAATAATAACCTATTTACAGCCTTACTTTTTAATGTCCATGGATGTTGCTTCCTGAACCTTGAGAAGAGACATTTATCAGGACATTAATCAGACAAGGCTTTTGGCTAACCGGCACTAGACTACCTAGCAAAAAAAGCACTGACCATACATTTTTTGCAAAGTGGCTAACCAGTGGCAGTCATTCCAATGTGCTGCTTGGGTACATTGGAGTGGTTGTCATTGGCTGACAGTAGAAGACATCACAAAAAACAAAAAGAAAGGGAAGGGTGATGGTGGTGATGAGAAAAGATGGATTCATTAGCCAAGTTCCAGAACAAAGGGAGGAAGAGGAAGTATAACACACAGTGAGCCTGATTGCTTGTCAGGCACACTGTAGGTTTTTTAATAAATAACACACACTGCATAGTTTGTTTGTTGGCTAGGTTACTATATTGTGGAACTCACCCAGTGTTACATACTTTCTATAATTCTTTCTGAAGCATTTCCTTAGCCAATGATTTGAAATAAGATAAAAACAATTATAATGAGCTCCATCACTTGTTAATCCACCAGTTGATTCTCTATTTATTTTAGCTTGGTCAAGCTCAGACTTCAGTCTGGCATGTTCTTTTACTTTTACAATTTTTACTTTCTATCCTCCCCCCCACAAAAAAAAACCCTGAAACCTTAGACAGCAGCATCCTTTCACAAAATATGTATTCAGTCCATACTAGTGATGTATGTCAGATTTTGCTAAAGTCATTCTATCTGTATTTAATGAATAGTGAGGCATAGAGATATATGAGAAATTCAGTGCACTTGTGTAAGTCATCCTGAGAGTTTCTGTAGGGGGTGGGATATAAAGGTTTTAACAAATATATAAATAAATAAAGTGCACAGTCATATAAATGTCCACAAAAATCTGAAAAAAGTTGGTATGTGGATGAAATCTGTGTGACTTGGAAAGAGCCAGAGTGCTTCACAATCCACACTTCAAACTTGTAGGAATGCTCTTCAGATTTTTCTGATATCCCTAGTACATGTAAAGCAAACCTCTACCAGTATCAATCCAGCAATGATTTATAATTGTGTAGGAATCTATGAAGAAGCAAGAGAAAAAACACTGCATTTGGATGTTACTGTTTTAGATGTAGTCTTTGAAATGGCCCATTCATATCTTAGCAAGCTGTGCCATTCAGTACAATTATGGCATTTCAAGGAAGCTGTGGAAACAGTCATGAAGAACAAATGCATATGTATTTATGGATGAAAAATTTGGTGGAACAAACATTGAAGACAAAAATGAGATTGTAGTCAAATGTCCTGCTTTTGGCAGAAAGATTGTGATTTTAGATTATTCTCCTCCTTACCACCTGCCTTACTGTGGCAGAAATATATCCTAGGAAAGGACAGCTCTGATGTTTGACCACCTCTCCATCTGACTCAGAACATTTTCTCATACTACAGGATGATTTTTTTAAAAATCTTCAGTATTAGAGTTCAGACTCGTACAAATACATTCATGCTTACAAAAGCCCAGAAGTTATGCATGCGAAGACTGAAATTCTATACAATGGAATAAACAATTCTTACTTCCAAAAGAGGTTCTTACCAAAATACATCTCTGTGCGTGGGCCTTTGAAGGGGTGCCTTGTCCTCTATTTGTTAAATCATTGGTGCATTACTCTACTCCTTGAGAGGTTAGGCATGTGACTAATAAGGAGAGGCCCTTCTCTTTGCTGGGATGCTGTTCTTGGATTATCTTTCCAGAACTTTCATTTGGCGTCTAAGCCAATGATGGAGGTAGGGTGAGGGATCAAGCTCAAACACACTCCTATGCACTTAAATTCAAAATACTCTATTTATAAAATACAGCGCAAAGACAGAATCATTCTATTGACATAAAACCAACAGTAATGTCCATCAAATCCAAGAATAGCTGGAGCATATTCAAAACCAGAGCATACAAATATGAAGCCAGTGCAAAGCAAAATGAAATAAAATGATGGCTAGTGCCAGGGCCTCCCTGTTAGTTGCTCTGGAAACACAAAAGGCTTCTAGTGAACTCTTTGAAGGTACAATATTTATGCCATGCTCTTTATTCATATTCAGCACTTTCAACCATGTTAATCAGTCTCAACAAATAGTTCTATCAGAAAGCTCTGGGCAATCCTTTGATGCACAATCTGGTTTTGTGAAGGAAATGCCATGGGGACTGAATTTGAGATTTTAAATAGAATCCATATTGAGAAGGCAGCTGTGCTAAAGGGCTTAGCAACAATGCTTGTGGAAAAGTTATGTTCCAGACCATGATTTTCCTCAAGCCCCCGAGACAGGTAGATATACTGACATCAAAGACACCTGGAAATGTTTGGACCAGTTTCTCGCATGCTGCTAAGAAATGAGGAAGTCTGCCAGGATACTTGACAGGGTTCAAAATTTCTTGCTTCGTCTGTTTTAATTAAGCTTTATCATCGAAGCAGCCCTCACTGAGCATGATTCAGATTCCCTGCATTGTTGCGTATTGCCCTATTTCCATTTATTCCTATCACAGTCTGATCAACTTTCTGTAAAACTTTCTGTTCAGTAAAAATACAAAATATAAACCGATATCAAGACTGTGTGTGTGTTAGTAGCAGTGAATGGTGAAAAAGAGAGCCAGTGTGGTATAGTGGTTAGGAGCATGGAAATGGGACTCAGACAATCTGGGTTCTAGTCCCCACTCAGCCATGGAGCCAACTGGGTGACTTTGGCCCAGTCACAGACTCTCAGCCCAACCTACCTCACAGGGTTGTTGTTGTGGGGATAAGATGGAGGAGGAAATGTAAGCTGCCTTGAGCCCTTTGTAGGAAAAAGATGGGATATAAATCAAAAAATAAATAATAATAAATAAAAAGGAAGAGTCTCAAAAGAGATACTAAGCAGTTATAAGAACTCAGCACCAATGTCCTACAATTGAAATATATTTTGCTACTAATTCATTGCGTGCACACACACACACACATAGGTGGAGAGAAGGAAATAAGTTTTAAGAGGATATACTCAATAAGAAACTAGCAGAGCTATGCTCTTAATTCAGGAGGGGATTTGAACAGAGGTAATTTTCCCCTTGGCATTTCAAGAAAGCCTTTTTGTGAACACAAAACAAATAATCACCAAAATAGCTTATAGCATTAAATTAAGATATTTCAAAAGTATCTTTCAACATTTTCCTGACCTCTCCAGTTTTGTGCATTGCAAGATGCTGGTACTTTTATTAACATTAAGTAATTAATTCTTCTCTTTCAGCCTTTTTTCAAGAACACTCAGAGTAGATTACAAAGAACACATATATTAAAACAATTACAATCTAAAATGACAAAAGCAAAAACTTAAAGCAGCACTAGAATTTTGAGTCTGTTTTACTAAAGAATGTTGCATACAAAGAAATCTGAAGGACAGCAAAGAGTGAATCAAGTGAAATTCCACTGGGAGATATTGCAAAGTCTTGGTGCCACCACTAAAAAGACTGGTTTGAATGACATGACAACACATCATGGTACAAGCCCCAGTGGATTGTTGTGTCATCTGAACTCAGGCCACTTGCACAAGGTGATTTAATCTGAAGCCCTAAGTAAGCCTAATAAACCATGGCTTGTTCTAGGGGTTGTTTGACCCACAATGAGTTCTCATGTAAACCAAACCCAGAGGAATAATTGCATCATCAGTTTGGGACTAACTATCACGTTTCTCAGCATGAGTGGCAAAACACCATATACCTTTTTACTATTTCATCAACCTGCAGCCAGTGCAAGTCACTCCAGTGATGCTGAAGGGCCATTTTGGAGTGGCTGTCACTGGTTTACCAATTTACTTTTTAGCACAATAATATTGTGCAACTGTGCAGTTGTTGCTGTTAGGTCTTTTGCAAGTGCAGCAGTGTGCAAATATGGCTATCCAATATAAGTAGTCTTTCCTTGTCAATGCACTTGTAAGTTTTTGTTTTCAAAGGAAAATAGCAAAAGCAGAAGTAGGTGCACCAAAAGGCAATAATCACCCCTTAATGATGCCTTTACCTGGATTTCACACATGAAACTGACAGTTCTCACTGATTGTTCTCTCTACCATTTCATCACAGGGGAGAAAGGGGAGATATTGACTCCCTGCCCCATTTTTGGACAACTTATGCTGAACTCAGTACAGGTCCCTGACAGTTCTTCAGACAGACAAACCCAGAAGGAGAAGCTGAATGAGACTGGATGAATGATGTCCCACTGTGTGGGGTGCTTTAAGCACTGCTGATCCTATTTGCTCCATCCCACTCTGCTACTTCCAAGCTGCTTTTGTTTTTGTAGTTGTTTTTAAATTCTTGGCAAAATATCCACACTTTTAGGACAGAGAAATCTAATCACTCTGAATTAAATGCAAGGGAAATTTAAGCCAAGTATGGATGTGGCAGTGAAACAAGAGGAATACTTTACACCAGTAGTTATGGAGCTGGGAATGGAATCCCTGCAAATGCACATTTTTTAGAAATGTAACTCCAGCTGTTATTGCTCAGGATAGAAGACTTGAAAAGGATGAGTAGAGTTAACATCTCCCCTTTCTGGAGCCCCTGCAAACTCAGGGAAGTGCTGAAAAGGTGAGGAGCACTGAGAACTGTATTCCACACTTACTAGCCAGAGGATTACATTGCCAAGTGGATGATATTATTGCTCTTTTGGTGCACCTACTATCACCACTTTACTTCTCAGTTAACCGCTACACAACTGACAGCTGGCTACTGTTCACAAATTAATCTATATGCAGTGTTTCTTTCTGATTTTTGTATATGTGACCTACTGCAATTCCCCCTTTGGCAGTTGAAAATTAGAAGGTAATTGAATAAGCACGATATCAGATAGGCATGTATGCAGTTGCACACCTGGAAAAGAACGATAAAAATAATGACAGAAAAAATGCAAGTGGTTGCATAATTTTTAGGGGTTGGAATTTGAAACAACAGCCCTAATTGCACTTTTTAGAAGTTCTTTGAAAGGGTAGAGTGCAAATCAGGGTGATGAGAAGGAGACAAAATGGATTCTGCCACAAATTATTTTGGCATATTAGCTCAAGGACTGAACAGGAAGGAAGGGATGGATGAGTCATGGCAAGCCTGATTATCTGTCAAGCACACTGTGGATAATTCCATGACCAACCCTCACTGCCCATCTCTGCATGACATCTACACCCACCTGATAGCTCCTACTTATCCACTTAACTACAGTGACATATCATAACCACGTAAAGTGAAATTAAGTCTACACACAAACCACTGTTTATTTTGCTGAATAATAAAATCAGGGTTAGATGTACCTTCTTGTGAGCCCCCATAATCATTTCTGCATGAGCCTCAGGATAAATTACTTGTGTTTTGGTTTGGTGGTGTTGTTTTGAGATGGTATGAACAGTCAGCACACCACAGACAGGTTAGGCATTGCTGTTTCCTGGGACTAAACCAGCATTAGCACAAAAACTGGGGAACTCTTAAAACAAAATTGTAGATTCAGCTTGATTGTGATGCTTCTTTTCTCCCTTCCCTCAGTATTTCATCTTCCTGGTTGCTGCTGCTGTTGTGTGTGTTGAGTGGGAACGGGGCAGAGAGTTGGACAAGAAACAGCAGCTGGACTCTAAGCCTTCATGATGATGCTTTGGCAGTGCAGGCTGAACCAGCACAAAATGTACTTGGGGGTGAATCCAGTAGTTAAAGGAGAAATGTATTCATAACTTCATCTTGATGTATGTACAGATTTTGACAGGGTGTCAGAATTTAAAAGTTCTGCACTATATTCCTACATTCCAGCAGAGCTTACATAATTTGCAGGATTTCAAAACATTTTTTTTGCTAAAGTTCGTTTTCAAACAGCAACTTATTCACAGTCACACTTTATTTCTCCAATGCATTTCATCATCATCCATTGCATTTATCCAATGCATTACATCTATCTTCAAAGGGACAGAGAAGCCACAGAATCATCTGTTGTGTATCCTAGAAGCTTTTTTCTAAGAGAGCCTGTTTGAGGCTGGAGCACTACACAAACTGGCTTTTAAAGCCTTCCTATGACGAAGTCCCATAAGCTGATGCATCATAACTTTAAAGAAGTTTGACACACCCTACCTTACCTCTTCCCAAGGAAAGAAACTCCCCCCATGCTGCAAGCTGGAACAGGGAGTCTCATTGCTATATTGACCCAGTGCCTGGGTATTCCAAAGTGAGCACATATTCATAAGCTCTTGTTGTTAACTTTTTGAATTGGATTAATAAAAAGTAATCTTTGTGCTTGACTCTATTTGCCATATGTAGAAAAAAGTAGCCTGAGACACACAAAAGTATCTATATCTACATTTGCTTAACAAAAAATATATGGGGAACACAGAAAAATGTGGTATAGTATAAAAGGAATTAGCTCTTTTGAATATATCGAAGCAATCTAGCAAAAAAAGTAAGATATATATTACCTCTACAGAAATACATTTTCTGTATGCTGTTAAGGTTTACATTGAAAACAAGAAATTTGTTCAGTCCCCAATTTCTTTTAAAAGTTCGTGTTTCTTCCTTTTAGTTTCTAAGTGAAGCTTGTTAATTCTTAGCTTGTTGATTCTGCTGGACTTCTCAGCAGCACTCAGTTCTGTCAGCCATGGTATCTTTCTGGATAGGATGGTGGGACTGGAAGTAGAAGGGGCTGCATTGCAGTGCTTCCACTCCTGCTTGACCAGCCAATCCTAGAAGGTGGTGCTGAGGGGTAATTGCTCAGTGCCATCGCAGTTATGACATGGAGTATCATGGGGCTCTATGTTACCCACATGCTCTTCAGCATCTACATGAAATCACTGGGACAGGTTATCCAGAGGTATAGACCCCCAAAGATAAGGCTGGCTTATTGCCCCAAGACACAATACCAAAGCTCAGCCTAGTCTCAGCTACACATGCAAATACTATCCCAGGCACAGGTAGCACAGCATTCTCACAGAGCATGGCAACAAAAGTGGAAACTCACCTTTAAGAGGAACACCAAGAATTTCCAAGCCCTGGCCTTTATCCCCCCAACCAGGGTCAATGCCATGAGGTGATGTTCCATGATTGATGGACTCCAAGTGTAGACCATTTGCCCCTTATTGCAGCAATCTCCTGTCTTTGGGTATAAACTCCTTCCTACATACCCAGAGAAGAGTTATTTTTCCTGCAACTGTGAGTGCCAGCATCCCGCAGGGCAAGCATCTGGCATTACTCTCTGTCAGCTAACTCTTCCTCACCTTGCTGAGCCATTGACCAGTTCACATTACACCTAGCAGTGATCCACGCTCTGGTAGCCTCTCATTTGGGCTCTTGTAATACGTTCTGTGTGGGGCTGCCTTTGAAAATAGTCCAGAGATTGAAGTTGGTTCAAAATAGAGCAGCAAGGCTGGTAAGGGGGACTACCAACATGAACACATCATGCCAGTCTTCTATCAATTCATTGGTTACTGACTGAAGTGCTAGTATTAACATTTAAAGCCCTAAACAGTTTGGGGCCAAGTTGTTTGACAGAATGCCTCCTCCCATACCCAAAACCTGAGATCTTCAGTGGATGTCCTTTGGAGATCCCCTTCCAAAGGAGAATCCCTACTAGAGGAGGGCCTTCACAGTGGAATCAGCTCCCCAAAGAGTTAGAATAAGTTTCTGAAGAACATTAGCTTTCTATTTCAATTTGATTAAATCTGCATGAAAAATATGCCAACCTGCAGCTTGTATTTCAATGAGATTTCCTATCCATAGTATTCACTTTTTCCATAACACCTGACATACAATATAATATGAGTAATATGTCTTGGAATTGTTTGTATGTTGTTAAAAACATGCAATTCAGTGAGATGGAAAGTACAAATACACACACACACAAGTATAAAGGAACTCTGAACCATAGAAACTACTCACATGTGCAAACATTTTTAAGGAATGTTTGCAGCCCTGATATATTGCTGCTATAGTCCTGTTTTAAGGGCTTCTTTCTGCTGTGCTGATTGGTAGCCATTTGTATTTGTCCACCTGATGAAGCCTTCATTATGAAGTGTGGGGGAAATGAAAACAAGATGGATGCTGTACTATTTAAGGAGCTTAATTTTTCAGGAGTACTATGCAGTAAGATTATTGTCTTCATTCAGGTTCTGTTTGCACATGACTATTCATGGTGGTTAAGGAAGGAAATCCAGTGTCCTGTAGAAAGTAAAGAAGTGTGTCTAGATGACATCCAGCTTCAGATACATTGAGATTATCAATACAAGTCACCTACAGTGTTGCTATGGCAAAGGTTTAAATAAAATTTAATTGTAATAGTTTTCTGTGTAAAATACTATCCCAGTTGGACACTCTGTTACCTGAGAATAATCAGGTAAATTGTAAAATGCCTCATGATATAATACTGTGAGCAAACAAACTGCTTTCACAGCTTCTCAAGTTATAGGCGTTATTGCAGCAGCGGTGTAATAACCATTTTCAGTGCAAGGACAAATTGACCGCAGTGGAAGCCAGCACACCACATACACTCTTCCCAATCCTGCATCCTGACTTGGTCCATTATTCCTCTGCAGTGCTGTAGCGGAATAATGGAGGATCTCTCTCTCAGTGCTTAGCAAAGAGAAGGAATTATCAGAGGCAAAGCACTATAGGAACTCAAAGTGTCAAATTAACTTGTTTTAAAGCTAAATGTGGACATTCTCAGTCTTCCTAGAAGTTTATAGATGAACTTAAGAAAGAATTTTTATTATTATTATTATTATGGACAGTGAAGGAATGTAGCTGGAAATTTATTCCCTAACCATTAAATCTGCCCATTCCCATTTTCAATACACTTGTCTAGAACATTAGTTGCAATTACACTTGTTCGCCCACAACATGAAAAATGTTCAGGTACACAAAGGTTTCATAGTGCAAAATACAAACCAGGATGCTAATTAAACCATGACTGACCATGTCACAAACTTGGTCATACAGAGAACTAACTGCAGCAGGCTAATACCTTAGAACTAGGTAGTAAACTAGGAGGAGGGCTTTCTCTGCGGTGGCGCCCCACCTATGGAATGCGCTCCCCAAAGAGGTCCGCCTGGTGCCGTTGTTATTTGTTTTTCGGTGCCAGGCTAAGACCTTTTTATTTAAAACTTATTTTAAGTGTTAATTTATTATGCAGGATTTTAAAAAAATTTTAAGCCAAGATGCACCGGGTTTTAATATTTTAGTGTATAAATTTTTGTATGATTTTGTTTGTTTTTGTTGTGAGCCGCCCCGAGGCTTTGTTGCAACGGGGGCCGCATAGAAATGTTTTAAATAAATAAAAATAAATAATAAATTAGAATCCATTATGAACTGGAAATCATATTATTTTGATGAGAATGTCATACCTTTAGTACTGTGGTCCCAAATGTTTTGGGGCTCCCTCCCCCTTTCCTCTTGAGCAATAACTCCAGTCCCCCCACACCTCCTTTTTACACTGCAAATTTAAAACAACCAATCACTGCCCCCTTCCCCTGGATCGTTTCACCCACTTTGGGAATCACTGCTGTGGTGGTACCACACTGTTTCAGGATCCTCTGACATTACTGCCAACCTAGCAACATTTCAGATTCAGTTTCAAATTATTTTAGTTTTGTCCTATAATCATTCTGAGTGATGTGTTCAGAAAAAACAAAACAGACAAAAATGAAGGGGGGGAATCTAGGGTGATATCAGCATACTGATAGTACAGAATATTCACAAATAATCAGAACATCTCTCCTACCCCCACCAATAACAACATATTATTGCTGAAAAGCCCAGGGTAAACAGAGAATTGTGTGGTGTCCCAGGAAGCTAATACTGAGAGCTACGCAAGTACTACACAAGTGCTATCCTGCAACACTATCCAGGCATATATGAGCAAATCTATACTGCAAAATGCCATCTCAAACTTTCAACCATTCCAGAAACTGTTGAATATTTCAGGAATATATATATTCAACTAACAAAGGCTCTATTCATAAAATAATGTGTTATTTGCAAAATATCTACTAAGTATTTTCATTATACAAAGACTTACACATTATGCTTGCACAAGCAGTTGTATGGCTTATACACTTGCACAACTATTTCAACAACCAGTTGCACAACTGCAGTCCCACAAATGTAACTTCTCTTATCCTTCATAGTTCAGTCTTTCCACTAGAAAGCATCATTTGCATTAGTGGAATGATCTCTCTGCAGGTTTCTACTTGGTTTCTGCTTCAAATCTGACATAAATATATGAAATTCCTAGCTTCTCTCATGTCCTATTATGTCCCTTTTTGGCACACTCTAAATTTAATTTTCCAGATAAATATATGCAATATAAATTATGGAAACAAATTGGCATTTTTAGACTTAGAAATCCATTTATAAGAGGAAAACCAATTTCAGCAAGATAATTAAAAGATAAAGATGCCCAAATATGAAATAGTTCCAATTAATGCAAAAAACTTTGCAATCCATTTGTATAGTACAGGTTCTACAAGAGCACTTAATAAGACTTGAAAATTATTGTATTTGAAGGGTTGGTTGAAAGGAAGTTAGTATCCATATCACTATTATTGAGGGAGGCTATGGTAATAACATGGGAGCCAAGACAATTATTAGTATATCAGAAGGGTTTTGGGCGACATTATGGTCTTCACAACCTATAAGTCTTTATCAGCTAGGCTGAAAGAAACAGAAATAAGTACAGACCATGGAAAGCATCTGTACTCCATAAACTTACATACAGTGAATAATTAATTATGGGAAAAGTGTAGTTTAAGGTGAGTACTTGAACTTCTGTCCAAAGGTTGAACCATTCTGGCATGAAAAAGTATAGTGGCAGAATACTATAACACAATGTAAGATAAAACCTAAAGAAAGTGTTTTTCTGTTTTCATTGTTTACTGGGGAGAATGAGGAGTTGCATTGTAAAGAACTGTTGGTGATGCTTGAAAGGGCTGTGAAAAACAAGATGGCCTGAATTTAGAAAAATTCCCAAGGACTCTCATTACAGGGGTACCTTGACAGAATATGTCAGTGGATCTGGCAAAGAAAGTACCCACTCATTTTTATGTAGCTAGAGGAGAAAAAAAGAGGGAGAGAATTTTGCAGTAACCTTCTTAAAATACTCTCTAGAACTTAATAGTGAAGAGTCACCTCCAATTAATCAACTCAATTTGTGGAGTCGTAAATTCTAATATGGCATACAAATGGACATATTAATAATAGATATAATAGTATAATTGTAGTACTTACATGTGTGTGAATAAGGTTATTATTTGACTGCATTTAACGTATTGCTATAATAAAGTATTTTAAAAATTAAGAAAAGAGTTTTCTAGTTGCCAAACTGTGTTAGTACAATGAATTTCTTTCTCACATGAAACTGTGTTTTGAACTGTTCCTTTATAAATGGAGAACATTATAAGTTGTGTAATATGTAATTAGTCAATGTCAATGCTGAATATCTTAACACATATTTCAAATCATTTATTTGATGGAAGGAGAAATGTTTTGGCGTAGATAAGTGTATCTGGGGCTTCCTACATGATATATCTGTTCCTTTCTACCTACCTGCAGCCACCAGGGAAAACCATGCCAGAATACAAACACCCAGTGTTCTGTATGAAAAACAGCGCAATGATGTCATGAATCACAAACAGGTATTAATTTCAGCTGTTTTTGAACTTCTCTTCATTATAGCTTGATCAATTTCCATTGTAGTTTGCGAACATAAAAATGAAATAACAAAAGTTATAATTAAGTTGGGTAGACTAGGGAAGCCAAACCCACTTGCTGAACAATTGATTCTGACTGCATAGTTCTTTATGTAATAAAGGGTTGAACAAAATACTTATGGGCAAAAAAATGTATTACATACATGGACCAAATCTAAGATCTTTACAACAAATATTATTGAAATTGAAGTAGTAGTCAAAAATGTGTTATTGAGCAGATGCTTCTGTGAACATATTGCATCTGATGGCACATTATCAGATGACATTAAAAATAATTGATTAAATCTATACCAAACATCTTAGTTCTAAAGCATCCACAGTTCTTAATCACTGTTATTTGGAGTTCATGTTCTATTAAACAGTCAACATTAAGATTAAGAGTCCCTTTCTAAATAGAGAAATGGTTTGAAATTGATTAAAATGCTTTGTTTGTTTATATTGCTATTGGAAGATAAACAGTAGGAAGGCATATAGGTGAATTTATAAAAATCAATCTAAGATAGAGCTAATTTGAACTATCATATTTCAGCTTATTATCTTGGTTCCTTTCCTTGACACATGAAACTGCTCCTTTAATATGAGTCCTGATTAAAACAGAACATTATAACTAAATATATCTGGTCAGTAATCTCTCCACTGCTAGAAGGCTCTCTGATCTGGGAGATGCTTCCACCTATGGGTTGGAGATGGACTGTGGAATTCTTCCTCCCTTGTACTCTTCCAACTTTCTGCTCTAGACAGTTGTGGGAACCGCTGGAACTTTGTGTTTGTGTTTTTCCCTTCAAGCAATATCAGCAACACCAGCATTTCTTTGCTTAATGATCTTTATTGTTACACAAGAGTCTCTCAGCATACACAAACTGAAGTGTTGAAGTCTTTCTACTATTCATTTCTCAAAGCTCTCTTTATGAGCCTTTATGTGTCTCAACCCTGGAGAAAGTGCACTGGGAACAGGGGCAAACCTCCAGTCCTTCCATTATGCTCCTAATTGGGCTTCCCTCTGGTGATTACAGTGAGCTGCCAGACCTACTTCTTCAGGGGCTGGGAGTTGTCCATTGGAAAAACTTCCCATGTTAATGTTTCCCCCCTCTGGCTGTAATTCCTCAGTGACCCCATGGCCTGGTTGACTGGTCTCCCTACCTGCTCTTGGGCTAATGTGCCCCACTGCCACCACCCATTGGGCCCCAGGACCTTCAACCACAGCTGGAGTCTGAGTCATTTCAGAAGCAGCCTCATCCTCAAAATCTGAATCTGAATCATCAGTACAAGCAGCACAGGGAGTCTCCCATGAGCACACCTGAAGTTTGGTAGGATGCCTGCACACAACAGGAGCAGCAGTGGAGAGGCTGCAAGGGAAGGAGAATTGCCATGATTCTCCTCCCCCAGCACCATCTTACCCCTTCCACTGAGAGGAGCTTGTTCTGGCTCAATCAGCTTTCTGTCAGTGGAGTGAAACCAAATGGATATCACCTGTAGGTTTGTGTTTCATCCAAAACAGGAATAATTTTGAACTGGCTTGGAACCAAAATAGAATGTCAAATCATCTTTAAATTTGGCTTGTTCAGAGGTTTATGTACCAAAGTTTTCTTGGAAGGTTTAATTATCCTATGGTTAATTCTACAGTTTCTAATTTTATTTGTAGTCTGTGGTGAAACAAGGGTAGAAGGGGCTGGGCATACAGGCAAAAGGCTCATACCTTTCATGGTTGTTGGTTTGCATATCACCCTAGAAGAGTATTGTATTCTGAACAATGCAAGGTTTGCCCAATGGATGTATGTATTCACCATGGGTTGTCTACTCCTTTTTCCCTCAGTTCAAGAAAACTTCAAGGTTCAGAAGACATATCTCACCATTGATTGAAGAACTTATAGAACACACCATGACTGGCTTCTTGCTTCAAAATAAGCCTGCTTGACAAGTTTAACTAAACAACATGACAACCCACCAAGCAGTTTCCTATATTCTCTGTTGACATACTCTTGATCTGCAACCCAGTAAAAGTAAAATTGCCCTATAAATACCCTGATAACGAATCACAACAGCTTCATAGAGATATTAAGTGACTCCTGTGACCAGATGGTCTCCATTGTTCAGTTGCCACGAGTCTGAGGTGTAGTTACCCAATGCTATTGTATGAAACCAGTCTCAAGTGTGACTTTAGAGCTGGGTGGGACTTCCTAGGAAAAGTGCTGAGATAAAAGGAATCTTGGCAGTGCCACAGGCTCTCCTTCTTGAGAACAACATAGGCAGCTGAAATTGTCCATGTGTCATTGGCAGGGTAGAAGTTCAGAAGCAATCCTGGTCTCTGTTTTCTTTCTACCCTTGACTGGATGTCTGTAAGTGTCTGTGTTCCAAGTATTGTAGGCAGCTAAATTGACTTGTGCCCTAAATTATTGTTAAAAAATTTTAATGTTGCTAAAAGGTCTAGCTGATCTACTGTGCTGGGACATATGCAGTGCATGAAACTAATTCTTCTGAATTGTTATAATTTCTTTTCCTCACTACAAAATTTGTGATGTTCCGTGTTCATTCCCACTACCCCTACATATCTCAGTTAGCAAAAAGTAAACAATATGTTTAAAGAACATTGGTACAGCAGTTTACAAGTGTGCCTTTAGATATCTTATACTATACTAAGAATATACTAATTGGCATTTTTGTTAATTTTTGGTGTACAGAATTGAGGCATTTATACTTTTGAAGCTGAAATCCTATGTGTGCTTACATGAGAATTGGCCAGTCTAAAAAGAAGACTTTTATATGCATGAAAGTGCTCTATAAATTTTATCGGTATGGCAAATAGTACACATTTATATGTTGAACAATGAATGGTTCATTTTATATTGCTAGACCATCAACATAGGACAGCAATTATTACATATATTTAACTTTCCCTCTAAAGCCTGCCCTGCCCCCTGGGAACAGGTCGTTCATATTCATTTATGTATATCCCACCTTTCTGCCATTGTGGAACTACATGAAGTTTCCAGGTCATCTTCCCTGAAAGCTCAGGTCAGCCCCACACCTGCTTAGCTTCAACATGATGCACCCTACTTTCCCCCATGTTTCGGTTTCTTTTTCCGGGAACAGATTGTTCATATGGCTTTAACCTTTCTGGAAATCTTACATCTCTCTCTTCAGTGAAGCTATAGCATTTTGGTGCATTTTGCATTTTGTTTCTTGCTTTGAAAATGTGCCTGACAATCAAGCAGTTATTCAAAACTGAACAGTAGAGTTGCATTCTGAGTATGCACACCAAATTTTCCATTTGATTCCAGGAACATACTGACCTGGTTTGCATGACATGACAACACACAATGGCTATGCTGAGTCCCTGTGGGTGCTATTTTTACATTGTGCTTGCAGGCCCCAAGCTTGCTATGCCATGCAAATCCAAGTAGCAGGGTCCATTGAAAAGCCATAGCTTCTTTCAGCCCCACTGGTATTTTGTCATGGTGGGCTGCAGTGTTTTGTGAACCAACCAAACTACAAAGCTCTTTGTAAATGAGAGCCCTAACTTTAACCCTAACCCTAGCCCATTGAAATAAACTTAGAAATAAATGAAATAAATGGCAATTGCTTTAGTCATAAGTCCCACCATATAGTTCATACTACAATTACCCCAAGCCAGCAGATCCAATGGTAGGTATAGTTAGAAACATCTAGAAGGTTAAGGTTTGGAAACGCTGGACCAATCTGGATCCAACCTGAAGTGTCTAGTATATTTTTAAATTTTGACTCAAAAGTTTAGAGGTCCAGATTTACTTTCATTATATAATCCCCATAATATTGGGGAGTCGGTATGGTGTAGTGGTTAAGAGCATGGGACTGGGACTCAGACAATCTGGGTTCTAGTCCCCACTCAGCCATGGAGCCAACTGGGGACTTTGGGCCAGTTGCAGACTGTCAGCCCAACCCACCTCCCAGGGTTGTTGTTGTGGGAATAAGATGGAGGAGGAGATGTAAGCTGCCTTGAGCCCTTTGTAGGAAAAAGGCAGAATTTAAATTGAAAAATAAATAAATAAATAAATAAATAAATATAATCACATATAGCTGTTCATGTGTAAAGAATGAAACTACAGTTTTGCCTTTTTTTTGTAAAAACCAAGAATATGATTTTTTTTTAATATATCAAGTAGCAGATCATCAAATCAAGAGCAATTAGGAAGAAATGTTACCTTTAGGTAAGAATTTTGTCCAAGGGCAGTGAAGACAACAAAATATAATAATGTAGTGCAAAACAAAGAAGTAAAATGGAAATAAAATATATTAAAATTGTGAAGAATGATCACTGTGAATTAAAAAAAGGCCACAAGAGGAGTAACAGTTCTAAGACATTGTTGAATTTAGAATGTACAGTTAACTACAATACTGTAGAAAGCTTGAGGAACATTTTCTATACTTTGGTTGTGTTCTGGTATCAAACCAAACACTCATTCAGAGTATTCTGATATACTTAGATGACAGCTCTACTCTGTAGCTTTAAAACCTATAGTGTTCTGCTTTTCTACATATGTTGACTGAGTGAACAAGCTGTATATTTGTCTGACAGCATCAAAGATGTGAAAGTAGTCTTGGGAACAAAACAGACTTTACTTTGTTCATTCTCTTATATGCTGAAAATCAATCGATTATTTCTCCCCTTTGGAAGCCTACAGACATAAACATTATTTTCCCCCTACAGTTTCTTCTGGTTTTCTTTCCACCAAAGTCTGTATATTTTGCCCTGAAATATAACATATTACATCAATACTTTGGGGTCATGTACATTTCCTGTAAAAATAATAAGCACTGTGTTATATTTTCCTTTTTTCCCTGGCACAAAAGAAATCACAAAAAATTAGAGAAAGCATTGAGATATTATAATAAGATAAGTTGCTACAATCCAGTTCTTAACCATGTTAAGAATTATTAAATCGTTAGCTTCAGCCCTTGAGACCGTAGGTCATTCAATTGTCTTTTGTAATTGATAAATGCAGTAATTTATCTCAGCAGCATTGTACTTTTTATTATCTTATATTCATGAATATTACTGCATCCTGCTTACTAGAGCATAAAAGAACTGCATGTTTAAAAGTTAAATGGTACAGTGACTGAGACAGCTCATGTTTCATGGCTCTGAAAGTGACACAAGTCTTCTAATGGTGAGAAAAAATCTGTTATCAGATTATATCTACCTCCTGCTAGGAGACAAAAGGGTAACAGTGCCAATGGACATGAAAGTGACTTTTCACCTTCCTGTCATACCCTTTCAGTGCAAACACAATATATGAGAGAAGCTGTAAGAGGGAGATATAAATGTTAGATTTGCTGCATCACAGTGTGTCAAAGAAGTATCCCCCTATTTATGGAATGATAAGGAAAAAAACAAAACATGATAATCCACTGTGGTTATGAACTGTTAACTTCCTAAACGTTTGAATCAGGACAATAATAGCCACATGTGATGAAAAAACAATCATTGCATGTCTACTCAGGGATGGGCCCCTCTCAATTCAACTGGGTTTACGAAAAAGCTGTGCTTATGACTGCACCGTTATTAATCCTAATTGTAAAATGTGCTTTATGCAATGGCATAATGATTCAATTCCACTCTCTAATTTAATTTAGGCCAACTGAGCAAACTAGCATTTTATATACCTAATTCTAATATGTAAATTAAGAATAATTAATCATGTGACCACATGCTTGTAAACATAAATTGGGTATGCATAAACATGCCCACTCGTTTTTGTATAATTTCTCTTTTATTGAAAAAAAAATTCTCACACAAATGAGACTTATGAACAAGGGCTAAAAACAACAAATGCACCAAGAGCTAATTAAGTGAAAGAAAGCACGAGGAGCATGCTTATAGGCATACTTAAACTCAGATACAAAAATTCACATATCATTGCATGGCAATGAGTAACATAACAACTGGTATCCACCTTCAAATAAAGCTTTATTGTGGAAGAAGAATAAATAATTATGCAAACCTAAGCAAGTTTTGGCATAAACAGGCCTACAGCTCCCAGCATTTCCCAGCTACCATAGTCAGTGAGGACATGTTGCAAGTTATAGGCCTTTTCTCTGTCTAAACTAGAACAGGATTGCATCTAAAAACTTTTTGTTTTTGCTGCAACAGACTAATATCCCTCTTAAAATTGATATTTTATACCTTTAATAAAATTTCAATGCAGCACTGTGAATTGTACTTTTGCACAATCTCTGATGGTTCATGTTTATGTTGCACAATTCCTGACGGTTTATGTTTATAACAGATGGACCTGGCCACTATTTCTAGCTGATGGACAGACCATCTGCCTCTTTGCTTACAGAACAACATATGCTCTTCTGTTAGTCCTTATTAGTATTTTACCCTTTGGGTTGGATGTGTGGGAAGCATTGCTTACCAAGTTCTAATGTCTCTCATCACCCAACTTATTAAAATAAGAGATGTATTATATCTGGACTGAAGATTGGTTAACAAAATTTATGCAAACAATTGGGGTAAGAAGGACAAGGTTAGGAGTGTTGGCACTTGGTTTCTCATCAATAGATTAACAACAGCACATACAGGCAAGGTGTACAGAGCTTAAGCATCAGTTTTGTTGCAGGTTTTCTTTTGGCTTTATTTTGCTACCTTGTTCCCCCCTTACTGCTGGTGTTGTGCTGATTTTGTTCAGCAGAATTCAATGGGTAAAGCCCCTCACTCCTATTCCTTTACCCAACCAATTACTTTTCTCAGCCAGAGGGTGCGACAAATTCTGCTGTGCAAGTGAGATTCGTCACTTATTCAAGGAAGATTTAACAATTCCTAGGAAAATTGAGTTGATCTGGAAAAAGGCAGCCCAGCAGAGCCCCCTTATTTGGACATTTCCACTCATTTTTGTTGTTTTGGGAGCATTAAATAGTTATTAGTCAAATTGTGGTGTCCACTATTGCAATGGAATTGGTGGGGAATGGGAGAAGAGCAAGGTGTAAGTGCCCTATTGGATATTGGCCATTATGTGATATTTTATTAGCATTGTTTCATTGCTACTTTCTATTTTAAGTTTTCAATTTACCTGTAGACAGTTAAATAATGTCAGTTATTGGGCTGTCTAAAAGTGAAATAAATATATGAATAATTCCTTAGAAGGAAGTTCACAGAAAGATAAAACAAATTTAATTCATATCAATGAACTCATATCCTTGAATTACCCTAAAGAGAACCTATAGGCATCCAGATATATACATTAGCTTACAAAATATATAGAAATAGTTATTATGTAATTTTGTATAGGTGAGAAGCTTTTGCCTCTAAAGGGCAATGCTTAAATCCCAGTCTGATGGAAATAGGATTGGAAAGAAAAGAATGTCTACTTTTGCTCTTTGCATCATGCAATGTTTTATTTGATTTTGCACACATGAAGCTTGCTGATCTCCTAAACTAGTTATTGGGAAAAAATAATCAGTTTGATTATATGGGATACCTGTATCTTACAGATAACCTCAGCATATGCTTTGGTTTATTCCTTATGAGACCCTTTAATTTCAATGGTTTCATTTAATTCAGGGGGCTTTACTAGAATTTTTTAGCTGAGTCGAAAATTAAACAAAATAACCTTTGAACTGGTTATTCTTTCTCAACCTATGGTATTTTTCTAGCTATTGCCCATCAACCTTTTGACATTAAGACTCTGAAATGCGTCTGAAAGTACATGGTCATTTGTCAAGAAATGTGTGATTCATAGCTGAAGGAGCTATTAAAACATTCATTCATGAAGTTCTTTAGTATTTCATGCTTGCACTTGGAATCTGATAGGTCTACTTGTATCCTTCTAGTAACACCATTAACAGAAAACCATGTTAGGTAATTTAAAATTCCAGGCATGGATGTCATTCATACAAGTGAATAATGAAATAGTGGGCTTTTAACATTGTTGTTCCTACAATGGAAATAGTAGGGTTCACATCTGATAAGAAATGTAACCACTGAGGGGATGAGTATTTTTGTCATTGCAAATGAGGTATTTTTCTCCACTCTTCTTTATTTTCTAACCTTTCCCTATAGCGTGATTTAAAAACCATAAAAGCCAATATTTTGCGCAAAGCTGAGTAATATTACCTGTCAAATATGCACTAAAGCAAAACACCAAAGAAAAATTGTGAAGACAGTTTTGCTTATGCACTCCAATACTGCTTCTTGTTTAAAGGGTATGCAAATATAAAACAGATTCAAGCAGAGCATATAGGAACAGTTCCTAAGGCAATTGTTAAGCAAGCTGAATGAGACAGAGAGATACATGCCGTATTTAAACACCCAGGATGGCTGAGAAGTTCAAACAACACAACAACCAAACTCTCAACATATTTGCTGTATTCTTACCTAATGGGAATTCAGGATTCAGGTCTGAAGCGAGTCTAAAGGGTATTTTTTGAGGGGAGGCGGGTTGGAGGGAGCACCAACAAAGGGAAGCTTTCAGTTTTCAGGGTTTCTAAGAACAAAAGTATAAACTTTTTAATTATTTGTTTGCAAAAAAAAAAAAAAAATCCTGAGGGGGGCATAACAAAAATTAAGCAGTGCATCCTCCCTCAGACATAAGCCCAACAGGATTCTTGGCTTGCCATGGCCTGTAAATGAGCAGTTTGTGCCTGCATGTAGCTTCATTCTCTTCTATTTCCTCCTCCTTTGCAGGAGCAAGAAAAACCAGCACAGAAAGATTAGTTTAAGAGTAACAAACCATAGATAGTGGTTTGTTGCTCTTAAACAAGGTGGGCTTGTTAATAGATCCTAAAATTGACTGTACTTAAAGAAAAGTGGAAAGACTGATAGGCATTTTGCCTATTAAAATCATCTATACTATTTGTACAAAGGTAAGAATGTAGCAATACTGATTGCATCAAATGTAGGTCTACAAACCCTATTCCAGTACCAGTTCAGCAAAGTACTTAAAGTAGGCTGTGCTGAACCAATAGCTTACTTCCAAGCTATATCTATTTAATTACTAATACAAGGACAAGTACCTGATAGACAAGATTATGCACGACGGAAGGATACACACAGTTCAATATACCAAGAAAAACTGCAAATATCAATCTGATAGGGAAACATATGCTCTTCAACAAAATGCCATTTATCAGTGTAAATTGTATCCATCTGTTCATCCTAGGTCATGAACTGCACACCTGCAAGTTGCAAACAAGGTTATAGCAAATTATTCTAAAATGCAGATTGGCACAAATATATTGAAATGTTTGGTTGGACTAGGGCATGTTGTCCATTCATGAAATGCTGTCCTTCATACAAGTGGATGACTTCCTCAATTGCACCTAAATCAGAGCTGGTTGGTAGTTATCCTGTTTCTACTGGTGGGTCTTTGGGTGATTTTCAGTTCATAATGAATGTATCTGCATTTAATTGTAAAAATTATTTTATAAAACTAAAAATACCATCTGATGCCCTAAAACAAGTCAAGAGACCTATGCTTTATTCTGTGTAATTACCTTGTTGGGGCAAGATAGGATATTAAGATTATTTCACATGTGTTTATTCCCAGCTGTCCCTGAATACCAGCTTGTATGAGCAATAATTACAATCCTGATGACTATAGTAATGAGCCAACCTTAATTTCCATGACGTTGCAAGATTTAACATGCTTCTGCAGTCATGGAAGTTGCATACAGACAACCCCACCAATGAAAGGGCAGAACATATCCAATTAATTTCAGAATTAACCATCTTGAGCTCCAATACTTAGAAATAGGAGCAAGCTGGGTAACCTTTCAACACTGAACTAGCAAGGAGCAATAGATCATAATGGGACCCCACCTAATGACGGCCATGCATCAATGTGTTGTTTACATATGTAACTTGGAATTCAATGAAGGAAGGAAGACAGGCTATAAATGCAATGAATGGATATCTTTGTAAACAAGGACACATCTGTGGATCTCTAACTGAATTTGGACAGAAATATGTTACCTGAATTTGCTACTGCAGCCTATGTCCAAAGAATATGATATACAACCATCTTTGTGTGTGTGTGTGTATGCATTTTACTCATGAAACCTCACAATTACTGTAGAAATCTAAGAAATGTACATTGACATTTGATGCCAAAGGAGAATGATTAGAGATATCAAATAACTTCTTGTTTGTCTTTGAAGTGGTATCCACAAATAGCAATAAGCTACCCAAGATGCTGTGCTTATTTTGTTAAGAAAAAAAAAGTTCTCAGTATGTCCATACCTGTAGGAATTATGTGATTGTTTTCATCTGTAGTAAAATAGATTCATTCATCATCTAGCACACTACTTAGAACATTATGGTTTTGTTGTGTTTTCGTGTTTTTCCAAATCTGTTGTGCCTGCTGGCTATTGAATGTCTGTGGTTCCTCTTATGCTCATTAGGAGCAATTGTCTGACACACTGTGGAAAGTTGCTACAAGTGGCTGGCTGCCATCTGATGAATTCTTCAAGCAGATTTGAGGGGATTCACTTAGGTTTAGAAGGTAGCTTTTAATCATTTTATTGGGGCCGTTTTGTTTTGTTTTTAGAATAAGTAAGAAGAGCAAGAAGAGTTGGCTTCCATTTAGTGTGGCTTTTTTCCTTCTTTGTTAGAACCCCCATAGTCCAGCAAATGTCTTTTAAATTTGAAAAATGGCACACGCTCAGAATATTTTAAGTGGCAGATGACTGGTTTATCTAATCTTGTTGTGAACATAAATGACTTAAAGAGCAGGTTAAAGACCTGGTATACCTAGCCTAGCAGCATAACAATACACTGTGAAGGCAAGGCAAGGAGAGTTGGAAGAGGACATGTTCCATGACTATTTTAAATATTTAAATAGTAGTTTAACTCTGGGGTTATGAAACTCAAGATTAAGCTTTATTGGGCAGATTCATACAGCATGGTACTCTCCTTAAGAATTTTAGCCATGCCCTGTGTACATCTTCCTTTCTTTCTCCTCCCTACCTCCTCACTTGGTCATCCAACTGGGAACCCAGGAAATATCAGAGGATGACAGCTGCAGAAAGGGGACACTTTTGGCAGATGTTATTCACTTTAGGACCCAAGCCTTTGCCAATGCCAAAAGAGCAAGATTGCTTTTGAGCAATCTTTCCTGGCATCAGTGAAAATGCAGGGAAGGGGAAAGGAAGGGTAGGTCCTGGGCTATCTAGTCCTTAGAAGCCTAGTGTGAGGTTGACCATCCCTTCCTGCTGCTCAGGTACAGTGTGACTCATCTGAGCCACACCAGGGTCTCTGGAAATAGTGGCTGGCATGCCAACTGTTTTGCTTTCTATAGCCACTTCTGATGGGGAAGGTTGCCAGTTGTTCAACCAGGTGTCCTTGGACCTCTTCTTGGTTTGGCTCAATTTGCAGATGGA
The DNA here is from genome assembly GCF_004798865.1 of Varanus komodoensis. Taxonomy (NCBI): domain Eukaryota; kingdom Metazoa; phylum Chordata; class Lepidosauria; order Squamata; family Varanidae; genus Varanus; species Varanus komodoensis. The sequence goes on from NW_025335798.1 coordinate 14,842,405, forward strand.
GCCAAACATAAGAAGTCCATGAATTCTGAAGGGATGATTTCCAAACAATTTCATCCCAACCCTAGTTAATAATAAAGTGCATGTCTTAATCAGTTAATTGTTTAATGATATTGCATAAATGAGTGTGAAATTATTAAATTACATATCTTTAATGTCAAAATTAAGAAAATGAAATTGTCAAAGATTTTGTATCATCAATTCAATCACCAATTCAGCGCAATCATCAAATTATCAATGCAATCAAGACATTCAAGGACATTCAAATACAAGGATGTTTCACTGGAGATCAAGGTCAAGATGTTGCATTCATGTATGGGTGCAAAAGCTGGACAGTGAAGAAAGCTGTCAGGAAGAAAATTGAAACATGTTTGAAACATGATGCTGGAAGAGAGCTTTGTGAATAACCTGCACCAACAGTAAAATGAACAAGTTCCTAGATCAAATCAATCCAAAACTTGCCCTGGTAGCAAATATGACAAAACTGAAGCTGTCATATTTTGGGCACATCTTGAGAACCAAAGTTCATTGGAGAACACAATCATGTTAGGGAAAGTCAAAGGCAGAAGAAGAAAAGTAATACCGAACATGAGATGGATTGATTCTATAAAGGAAGTTGCAGCCCTGAATTTACAAGAACTGAGCTTGGGCTGTCAAGGACTGAACTTTTTTTTGGGGGGGGGGGGGGGGAGCATTTTTTCATAGGGTCAGCATAAGTTGGAAATGACTTTGCAGCATTAACAACTACAATATGAACAGTAAAGTTGTGATTACTGTATTTACTAAATAATAATTAAGAATGCATGATTCATGGTTGTATTTCACATGGAACTTACATCTAAACAAATACATGGGATTGTGTTATAAAAGTATTTCTTTTAAAATAAGCTTGTAAGAAAAAGATTTGAACCATTTAATAGTAATATATTGTAATGGATAGGGTTTGAACTCAGTGACCCCAAAGTTCCTTTCTAATTAAATAATTCTACGGTTTTAAAAACTGGAGTTTAGATAGTATTGAGTTAAAGAACCAGGAGGACTGCTGGGATTACTTTGATGGTCCCAGTCATGTGGCAATATGCCTTTTCTTGTTGTGAACATAGTTCTTTCTTTCTAGTTGAATTCTAGTTCTCCTCTAGATGCTTTTGAACAGGGTCTGTCCTTATGCCTACTTCCTTCTAGTTGTTGAATATGATAATGCATAAGTGTATGTAAATACAAGTAGCTTTTAATGGTATGTGAGACTAATGTACTAAACACGGGAGGGGGGCATTCCTTAGAAATCTGGTTGGCAACAGTATTTATTGAAACAATGCCATAAGCTTCTGTGCTTAGTCTATAGATAGATAAAAGCAAATAATTAAAAATCCAAGTTCAGAGTATGTGCTGGAACTCCTGAAACCTTATTTTTCAGAAATAAGCAGAATCCAATTTTCCTGTTTCACAGTACATGAAGATTATTATAACTCCAAAATCAAGACCAGGTTCACTGAGAGCTAAACATATTCATTCACGCCATCAACATGTTCAGTCAAGCACTTTCATTTGAAGAAAGGGGTGCACACAAGGTTTCTTGCCTTCATGAACTCTAGGGAAAATTCTGAAACATGTCTACAAAACACTCAAAAGACAAATCTGCCAGCCCACTTTAAAGTGGTCAGTAAGTGAATATCAATAGTTTCACTAGCCCTGAATTTTCATTATTATTTCCTTTTCATTAGAACTGCACAATGAATTTGTCCACATTCTGAATTCAACTGTGTGCCATGTCCAGACCAAACCAGATACCTTCCAAAGTGGAACAAACTGAATATGGACATTTGGAGTAACATGAGAACATACACATTTCTCAATGTATGAGGAAAATGTCAGGGTGGAAAAAGTACAGAACATTGTTTTGTGACTAAGAGCTTTAGTTTCTAACCACTTTTGGAGATGAGGCCCAGCTTTCTCACTTTATAGCCAAACAATTCATATTTGGAATGTGATATAAAAGGAGTAAAGGGGCGGGGGAATTAGCAACTCTGCAAAGTTAGGATTGACAAATGAGATTAGTCAGGCAGCAGCTGGAGACCAGTCTTTAGAAGGGGGGAGACACTGAATACCTGAGAGTGAATTCTTAAACCCAGTCAGGTGGCACCAGGCCAAACAGGTGGACCAATGACATAACTTAAGGCGTTTCTCCCATGCAGTACAAGTAGAATGAAATAGCAAGAGGGTACAGTCAAGAATTTGGGAAAAGGAAGGGAGGAGGGCTTGATTTCACTTTGAAATACACTCTTCATGTGGACAAAAACTACTCCAACAGATCAGAAGGATGATAACTTTAATTTATGCAACTTGTTAACAGTTTTCATAGAAAATGCAGTGTAACAACAAAACATTTTAACCTTCAATAAAGGATGGTATTTTATAAGCTTTTCATTTTTATCTTCTGGAAAACACAAAGGGAGAAGGAGACAGATTCTGTGACAGGTTTTACTAGGATTTCCCAGTCCCAGTGATTGTTGAAAAGAGCTCAGAATAATATATCACACAACTGCTTCAGTGTTCAGTGCTCTCTGCTAGGTCTGCATCCCAAGAGAAGGAAATTTGGCTGGAGCCTCTAACACCTGAAAGAATGCAGCACAGAATCCCTGCTGGGGAAATGCCACATATTCTGCCTCTGCCCCGGTATGTACCACATCCACCATCCACTCCTATTCTTTTGTACTTTCTGGGAAACTGAATATGCCTTCAATTCTATCAAAAATAAAGTTATTAAAATTAATAATAAAACTATAATAGTACTAGCACAAAAATCCCTTTACTTGTCTGTCTGAAATCTGGCAGGTTTCATCTGCTCAAAATGGTGTTGCTGGGTTTGCAAACTGGGCCAAATTCTATCCAAAAGAAAAGGAAGAAGAAAAGTTAAAGCCAGTTGTAGATTTACACTTGTAGCCAATAGATGCTTTGAATTTCTGAATAAAAATTGCAATTCAGTCCTTAAGTTGAACTGAGTGGCCTCCAGATCAGTCCAGTGTGAACTGGGCTGTTTTCCAATTCACTATATTTGGGTCTGAACCAAATGTTGCCATCAGTGCTCACTCCTACTTTTCATATATACTTATCTACTAAACTGAAAAGTTCCTGCTAGGATTCTGTAGTCCATGTGACCATCATGCAAGCTTGACTTTGAAGAAAACAAAGGATGAGCATGTGCTTCCACACATGAGCACAACACCAACATACGTATGCATTTTCAAAAGGACAAACTGTCCCAACTCTTCCAGCCCTGCAACTTAGCACATATTCCTGGGCTATTACAGGAAATTTAGGGATGTGTCTGTCAGTCATTGTCCAGTCCATTGTCCAACCAGCTTGACAAGGACACAAACTAGATAGCTGTGGAAATTGGACACAGAGGAAAGGAGTAGAGCCCAACATGCCAAAAACACAATGTTTTAACTTAAAGCTTTCAGTCTTGATAAACAAGGAAAGCCATATCAATCACTTAGAATTGCTAGAGGGAACTTCTATCAAACTTGGGACTCTTTTTATTATTGACTAGAGAAACGGGACTTCGCATACATTTAAATATGTTTTCAAGTTACCATAAATGGAAAAAGAAGGGTGCGGGGGCTGACCCAGCAGGACCAATGTTTTTTATGATTGATGTTGTTTTTAGTTTTTCTTTGTTTTTTAGGATTATAATTTTGAAAAAAACTTAAAAAAAAAAGAATTGCTAGAGGGAGTAAGATGTACAAAAGCTGGGACTCTACAATGTGGTTGGAGGGGAAGGGCCTATGGTTTTCTGGGGAACCTAGATGGCCACACTGGGAGCTCTACAGCACTGATTTGGCCACTAGATCTGAGGTTCTGCACCACTTCATTATTGCTTGAAGTTTTATTTTTATTTATTTATTTATTTATTAAAACATTTTTATGCCGCCCCATTCGCCGAAGCCTCGGGGCAGCTTACAACAATAAAGTCAAGTTTTACAATCTTGGACAATATGGGACCCTGTGTAATGTCAACAACTTGAGAGTTCATCAGAAGTCATATGAATTTGTTAAATTCTACCAGTTTTAATTCAGTACCCTGGAGAGTGCCACTGGTTACTTCTTATTTCTGGGGGGGCGGGGGGGACTCTTCTTGTTTAATGTCTTTCCAATGCAGCACAAGGCAGAATTGGCATTGCTTGATTTTCTCTGTATGTACATAAGTTTTCTTTTCTTTCTTTCACTACAAAATGCCAACTGTAATCCAGGTTGTGAGTGGTAAGACATTGCACAGAAATGTATTCTGCTGATTTCCAGAACCTGATTTACACATTGCAGTGAAATTCCAGGGTTCAACTGCTACCATATGGTGGACCACTCATTGGGTAGCTTGAGCAAAACTGACAATTTCTTCAGTGGGAAAGGTGAGTAACCAATGTAACAGTGCAACAGTGATGCCTGGTAGGATGAGGAAATATAGCAGTCTAGATGCCTCCATGAATTTATTTCAAGGAACAAAGTAGTAATATTTTATTCAATACAATGAATTCGATAAAACCTTTTAAAAGCCAATGAATTGGCTCAGTCTTTCTTCTACATAAGCTTTAAGAACTGATTGAATAACCCAATCATTCTGTTCCAACAAGTTTAATTAATGCATTGATTTTGTTCAGAGCACTGAAAATGTCAGAACAACACTGAAACTTACTACATAAAGAATACTAGGTAATCGCAGATGAGAGCCACACTGAACAATTTAAATCATGCATTTTGGAAGTAACTGTACATATTCTGTACACATAAAATTCTTGCAGGATCTTGAAAAGTATGTCTGTCTTCAAAAGTCTTGAATCTGACATACATTTTGTAAGCTAAACTGATGAGAACTACCTTCAGCTATGTTTGGCTACAGGCAGATTTACCTATTTCTGTCTTTGATACGTTCTACTCATCTCCCCTTCTTCCTTCCACCTTTCAGACTCTGAAATGCCTTACCTGGTAATGTCATAGGTTAATGAAAGAGAGGAGGATTTTTTTGGCAAATAGCATGGGACAATAGATTGCTAATTAATCAGTTTCATTCATGAACTATTATAAGACAAAATGGCCTTTTGTAATGCAAGCTAAGAATTTTTCCAGTACTAAAAGATTCCCCACTCGCCCCCCCCCCCCAAAACAGACACTTCCATCTTGGGCACACTTTATCCTTTAGATAAAAGTATCTGTCCTTTAAAATGGCAGAGGCATTTTAGTCAGCTATCATTTATAATGTAGTAATATATAACATGAGATCACATAAGAGGCAAAAAAAAAAAAAACCTGTATAAGCATGAACTCCAAAGAATTGTTTTGACAACTGGATGTTTAATTGTTTTCTTTCAGTAAATATACTCTTCCACAATCTGTAACATGAGGCAGGGAATAGTTGTGCAAGTGAAACAGGAAGCAAAATATAAGTGGCGATGATAAAGCTCCAAAGGAAGCCCTAGAAAAGCAGTGTTATTGTCCTTCTGTTTGTAGTTGGGAGTGTTGGGCTGGCACACATTGCCTGATTCCCCCGCCCCCTCTACACACATGCACACACACACCGGTTTATTTCACTCCTTTCATTCCTGCTTCTGGCAACAGAGTAACTGACAAGGAGAGAGAATTTCACTGACTCTTGCGCCTAGGCTGAGAGCACAGCACCATCTCTGGCAATTCGAGCCTCTTCCTCTCTCTAAAATACCACTATTAACCAGTAACCTAATAGCTGACAGCCTCTACTTAGGGCCATTAATTGATGTAAACATGACAGGTCTGTGAAGAGCCTCTCTGCTTTAGAATTGCTGGCTTTGTTTACTGTGACTTGTCAAAAAATGAAAATAAACCGAAAGCTCCGCATTCAGGACAGAAAAGGTGGATGATGAGAGGACAGAAAGCATTCCTTGGGATGCGAGAAGAAAGCACGCAGAGAGTCGTCTGTCACCTCCCTGAATTCCCTCCTGTGGTCCTTCTCTTCGCTGCACCTGCACACTCGCCAGTGTCCCTCTAACGCGCGCACACACGCACTTCATCCAAGAACCTTTCGAAGGGCAAACACGCCACGTCCGTTCAAAGCTGGCTTGAGACCTCTGAAGCTTCCGTCGCCCTTCTCCATCTAAGCCGAAAACCTTCTCTTTCCCTTGGCTGTAACGCCCCGCTCACCGCTTCCTCTGGCCATTAAAGGTCAGTGCGTGGCTCGTAATTAGATGCATCTCAAACGAGCCACCCTGTAGTACTTCGCATGCCAAGAGGGAAAATACACGCCGGTTCTCCTCCTCGCCCCCCGCCCCGGCTCAGACACATCCTCTTCTTCCACCGCACCCAACTCACCTCCCTCTCCCCTCGCCCTTCCCTCCCGTCGCTTCCAGTTCAGCTAAAACGGCCCTTTCAGAGCGCACCGGCAACAGCCTCAACCAAGTCCGAAAGTCTCCCCTCCCAGTGGGGAGAAGGCAGCACCTGGCCCCCCACTGGCGCTTCCTCGGCGGATCGCACCCCCCAGCCTGGCAGGAGAGCGAGAGCCGCGAGAGAGCGCGAACAGAGGCGGTAGTTTCCCTCGACTGCCTCGTCCTCCCCTTCCCCCTCTTTATGTGCCACAACTTGGGCTGCTGCGCGGGGAACCGTGGCCCACGGCCGTGCGGGCGCCGGCGAGGGGGAAGAGGAGAGGGGCGCCGACGAAGGGAGGGCGGGAGAGCAGCAAGCCCAAACAAGCGCCACGCAAGCCCACGCGGGGAGAGGCGGCCGGGCTGCCGCCGAGCGCGCCCTACCTGGTCCTGCTGCTGAGCCTGGCTTCCCCGGCCACCTGGGTTCGGCGGCGCCTGCTGCTGCTCCTTCATGGCTGTCATTGTCCGGGGCGGCGGGGGGAGGGGGCCCGCACTTCCTCTCACTGGTCCTGCAGTCGGAGAGCCCCTTCCCTCGGCCCCAGTTGCATGACACGCGCGTCCCCTCTTCCTCTGGCACGGGCAAAGCCGCCGCCGCCGCCGCGGCAGCAGCAGCAAACGCTCGGGAGGAAGGGACCCCGCGAGGGGGAGCGGAGCAGCCCACCAGGCAGCGGCAGCGGCACCAGCCCGCGCCCCGCTCGCCGGCTACCGCAATCCCCGCGCGGGCTGAAGCTGGCCGAGGAGAGCGAGCGAGGCAGGGGCGCGCGCCCAGGGGGCTGCGGGCAGAGCTCCGGCGCGGGAGGCGGCGGCGGCGGCGGGCGGCGAGTGCGGGGCGCGCGGGAGCGGCTACTGAGCGCGCGGCGCCCCCGAGCTTGCAGCCGCCTGGGACCGGGCTTGGCTCTCCGCGCGGACACCTCCTGACATTACGGTCGTCCGGCTGCCCCCGAGGGCGACCGCGGGAGCCGGCGGGGGCCGGTCGTGGTCCTCGAGGCGAAGGGGCGGCAGGCGAGAGGGGGCGGCCAGCCGCCGAGAGAGCGCCTCGCTCGCCTTGCCTGGCAGCGGCGCCGCGAGCTCCCCAGCAGGCGCTGAGCGAGAGGAGCGCAGCGCTGCTCGTCTTCAGACGGCACATTCGCTTTCCCTCCTCAGCTGGAATGGACCATTCCGGCTGCCAGGCACAGGGGACGCCGCCGCCGCGCTGCTGGTGATGCTGCTGTTGAGGCGGCGGCTGCCCTACCTGGCTGCTCCTCCGGCTTCTCCTTCCCGCGCCACTTCCGAAGAATGCCTCCTCCTCTTTCTCGAATGGTTCACCTTGGGGGAGGCAGGGCAGGGCAGGGCAGGCGGGCGGGGCGAGCGACTCGCGCTCGAGCCTTTGGGGAAGGGTCGGGCGCTTTGCTGGGGAAAGGGAAGGGGGCGGGGGCGGGGCGAACTGGAGAGGACGGGGTCTGGCTCGAACAGGACTTGTCAAGTTGCTAGCCCGAGTGAGGGACCCGCGCGAGCCCGTGCATGCACTGTGGGCACGCACAGCTGGCGAAGTTACAGAGCAGCTTGGTAAGCGCCACCCTGGAAAGAAGCGGGCCTAATAACGAGCCATTCGGATACGGGGGAAAGGTTGCCATTCTGGCGGCTCTTCCCTGGCAGAGAACGCACGTTGCCCAGCTACGTGCACGAGTCACAGACGCGAGAATAGCAACTTGCCAATTCCTTTACAGATCTAACCCCATTCTTTCCTTTAAAGGCCGCCTGCCTCTTCCATGCCTTCACTCCATTGTCCCCGTCAAACCGTTGGTTCATTGAGAGCTGGAGACAGATATGCACATACCTACATGGTTTAGCAAGGTGGAATAGTTGGGTAGATGAAGTGTAATTCTCCACCATAACTGGCAGAGTCCCAGTTCCTTTCAGATGCACCAGATAAATAGATGGCAGTTCTGCACCCAAATGCAGGAGCACTTGGGGAGCAAAATTCTATCCATAGACTAGACTGATCTGTACATATGTTTAAAGCAACAACAATGATGCCATATGGCCTTAGCAATGGAAGGCAGCAAGCAACAAGCATATAACTTAATAAGTATTTGCTAAAGGCAAACCTTTCTTTGATAAGAAAAGCCCCATTTGATTCCCAGAGGTTCCATCTATGCTGTGTTCTACATGGACCAAGTCATGACTGGAAGCTGGAGGTCATGCAACACTTGCTAAAGTTGGGCAAATCTGCCTCTGGTCAGTGCCTGGGAGAACAACTGCCTGAACCCCCCCCTCCCCCCAGCACTCATCTGAGTTCCACATGGAAGACAAGGTATCATGACAATCCCCTTCTTGATGTGTAGATTGTTTTAATGGAGTACATTAATGAAGGCAGATTTTAAAAGTTCCTCATAAAACACCCAAACACTCCAATGAACAGTTCAAATTGCAGGTTACCAAGATCTGATGTTCTGCGATATTTGAATATTGTTTAGCCATCTATTTCATTTTTATATCACCCAATAGGGAGACTCTCCACTCTGTATGATCTATCAGACTCATGCTGTCATACACACACACACACACACCCATTAAGGACTCACAGAATATTAGATACTTGGAACTAATCCACAGGCATCCTTGCAGTCCCCTGGACTGGAGTTTAGCCAGGTCCCCCGTTAACATACTTAATTTTACTTATTTAATTTCTATAAAACATCCCAAGCATATCTATGAAAATTATCTGTGCTCAGTCTATTAAATCTTACTCTGATGCCATCCATCTGCACCATAGGTTGACCATTAAATATCCAAGTGCCGAACTAGTATCTGGAAAAACAAACACAGATTGCTGAAGCAAGCAATCTGCCCATCCATGCCTCCATAAAGCCATCATGTCTTATGGATGTCTCAATGGCCAGAGAGCCTCGTTAAAAGCTAACTGCCACTCTTCTTCTTTCTTTCCAGAGAGTCTAGCAACTGGGAAGATCAAAATCTCCCAGCTTCAGTTTCCTGTCTCTAAAATGGAAATTGTCTCTTCTTGTGTTGTTTATGTTTACTTGAGTGCACAGTGCTAATTATCAAGATTAAGACACAAGCAGCCCAAGACTCTGCATGCTAAGTAACAAGCAAGTGCTCCCCAAATGGGAAGAATGCAGACTGGGGGGGGGGGGGCAACCATAGGTGATTTGGGTCACATCCTTTAAAAACCATGCTTAAACTGGCACAAGGAAAAAGACTGGGGGGAGGATCAGACAGACATACACTTAAAGCTATCAGAATGCCAGTCCCCCTTTCTTCTCCACCAAACAGGTGAGTAGCCTGGGGAGACCTTTTGGGAAAGTGAGACTTAACCCTCCCTCGCAGTTGCTTCATTCACTCAGGGACTATGGGGGAGGAAAGAGTTAAATATTCCCGTCTCCATGATCTGTCACCCTGTTTCTTCCCAGCCATGTCTTCCCAGTTCTGCTGTTTTTATTTTCGTGAGTCAGCCAACTGAACAGCATAGGTAGGTGGGATCTTAGGAGAGGAAAGAGTTAAACCTCTTCACCTGGACATGGGAGGATCACTCCAAAGCATAGCGGAAGCATCAGCGGACTTGGAGCAATTGTCCTCAGGATTGCAGGGGAAAGGGAGAACCTCTTTCCTCCAGCGAACCTGACTAGGGTGGAAAATGTGCATGTGTGTGTCAAAGGGTATGGATAGATATAGAGCGGGTGCCCATAATTCATCTGTTTTCCGATTTGGTGTCTTCCAGAACGACCACTTCCAGTCAGTCCTGACCACTGCTAGGCTGCTTGAGGCTTGTGGAAGGTGAAGTCTCAAACCTCCAGAGGGCAGCAGGTTCAGAAAGTCTAGAATAGATAGATGTGAATGTAGCGGTATATGTGAAACAGACAGAAGAGGGGGGTGGCTGAGAGAAGGGGTATTTCTCCAGTTTTGGCTTTATCTCTACCTACTAGACTCTGTTCACTAACAGTAAGTGGCTTCTGGCTACTTTAGTGCCCAGGGAACTTGGGCTGTTGGATAGATTTTTACACACACAAATATAAATACCCTGACTCAGTGCTGTCCTTGACTTTAAAAAAAGTTCTCAAACTTTTGTTGAAACTGCCACTAGAAACCCTAGTCCACCTTAATATTTCCGTTAAATAAATATGAACAGGAAAATCCTATCAACAGCTATTAGCTAAGATTGTCAGGAAGATGCATATAAAGAGTCCCTAAATCCCAGATTGCTTGAAGTTTCAAATGACTGTCAGGAATGATGTACTTTGCTAGTGCTTTGTTCTGCTTTATACTTTATGTGAAACATCACAGAGTACTCAGAGCAAGCTACTGTCAGAAATGATCTAGGTGAATCCTTCCTCTGAGACAGCAACTGCTCTTATCACTGGAAGAACTGGAAACATATCTAGGGTAGCGTCAGCTAAGTTGCTTTTACTTTAGACATGTTGACCTGGTTTGCACTTCACAACAATCCATATATATGAACTATTGTTAAAACCAGCAATGCTGGCTTGTTTCTCTCTTGACAAGCTAGACTTGGAACCCTGGCTTCCTAGTTCACATGTCACAGCAAACAACCCGGTCATGGTGTGCCCCAGAGTTTTTTAGTTGTTCCTGGTATACTCAGGAAGCATGTACCAACATGCAGCCACATTCACTCAAATATATCCATTTGGATTTCTGATCTGCTCACTGGGCTGTCACATACTTCCTGTTGGAATTACATTTAGGTTATCACTACACAACCTATGGGCATATGATGTGGTGTTTGTTTTATTCTACTCACTTTTGTACACTGTCCCAAGATGTCTAGTGGACCAGCTAGAAAAGCTTTTAATAAATTAATAAGTAACAACAAATCCAGTCCTGATATGGAATCTACATGCAAAAGGGACCACAGCCAATCCTATCTCATAATGGGCACCTCCTCAAACATGCAGGCTATAGACAGACTGCACATTTTCCATGCAGAAGTAACTAGGTTCCACTCCTTCATTTCAAGGTAAAGTCCCCCCCCCCGCAAAAAGAAGTATCATTTTCAAATTCCTGAAGAACTGCTGCCAGTCAGTCAAAGAGGTTGATGGTCTGACACATGAAAAGCAGCTTCTTAACATCTTAGGTGTACAATGAAAAGTAAAAAATGTCTGTGATTGTAAGATGACACCACTAACACACACACACAATTTTAATATACCACGATGTTTTATAAAAACATATATAGCAAAATATTATCGTTCAGGCAACCTACTGATTCAGCATTAAGGAGATCTTTCCTACAGCACTGTATTTTAAGTTTAAACTTTTTTACATATTGATAATATATCGAATTCCTGCCAGCCTTGTAGTTCGAAAGCATGCAAATGCAAGTAGATAAAAAGGTATCACTTCGATGGGCAAGAACAGCATTCCGTACACTTCAGCGTTTAGTCATGCCGGCCACATGACCACGGAGACTGTCTGTGGACAACTGCTGGCTCCCTCGGCTAGGAAACGGAGATGAGCACCGCCCCCTAGAGTCAGGCATGACTGGACTTAATGTCAAGGGGAAACCTTTAACCTTTACCTTTAATATATCGAATGGGCTTTTAGTTCACTGCATGTTATCCATCTATCATCCATCTGCAGCCTATCATCTCTCTTATTGAAGTTTTGCCCATTTATTCTCCAATATTATAAAGCCATCACCTGCAAACATTGCTTATCTGATGTTTACATAGGACAAACAGGTTAGTGACTATGCAAAAAAATAAATGGGCAGAAATTTGGCATTTGAGCAAAAATGACAACATTCATCAGAAAGTGGGAGAACATTTCAGGCTGCCCCACCATGCTGCTGCTGAAGTGAAAGCTTCCATTTTCAGCAGAAAGACTTCAGAGAGGGACTCCAGCATGATATTGCTGAATTGGTATGTGCAGCCAAATTTGTTTCTATTCAGCTGAGAACAGAAGGTGGTCTCAAGTGCTTCATGAACAGACTTCCATTCAGGCAAGGGAATTTCCATTCCTTTTCTCTCTCCAGCTCTACCAGAGATTTGTGATCCAGGGAGGAGAGGACACCCATTCCAGCTGCCTCTTTGTTAGTGGAACTCTGGATACAACCCATATCATTCCCATGACAGCTCTAAATTGGCATAGCATAGCTGGCAAGACAGTAGTAGGTATCAATAGCATCATGCCATTCTTAAAAGGTATTCATGAGTGCTTAACACAGAAATGCCAGGGTCCTTGTACTATTCTTGCATACAAAATCTGTTCCCTAAGGTATCATAAGATACTTCGTTGGTTATGTTGGCTTAAATAAATTACCCACACACACTCTGGAATTTTTCACTATGGATCAGTGAGGCTCAAAAATCAAAGCCACCATGCATTTTGCTTTATCTATAACACAATAGTTGCAGTCATATATATTAATGGAAGTCAAATGTGCACAAACCGTTCATTCCTGAAGCCCTGATCTTGCCCTTGTTATGATGCATGTATTCTACCATTTGCAACAAATGGCAACAAGTCAAAGGGGTAAAAGTCATATGAGTGAGTTCTAGGCATCAAGGGTAATTGTATATTGTTGGGATACAGTTGGACTCCATTCCAATTTTTCAAATGTTAGGGTTTGTTTTCCATAATCATAATTGTTAACGTTGTAACCATAAAGGAAAATGTTCCAATAATGGGAAGATAACCACCAAATCACTGAATTAAGCCCCACAGTAGACCTATGTGGATGTTCTTAAGAGAAAGAAGGTGGGGATGAACTTACTAGCATCTCCTCCTTCTTTACCATTCTTATCACCCTCAACATGTGAATAGTTTTAGTTGTTAGAATCCTAATTTTTCATGGCTATATTACCCCAGAAAGAACTTTCATGGACTGACAAAGCTCTCCTTTGCAGACCTACATGTAGAAGAAGGATAGAAGAAGGGCAGAAATTTCATGTTCACCACTCCTCTTTCCTCCTTATGTTCAGAACTCACAATGATCGTGCCTGACTGGGGACAATATGAATGTATGTATGTGGTGTAAAGAGTTTCATCTGCTTTTTTACGTCAAAGGTTGAAGGAGAGCATTTCAGGTCTCTTTTTATCCAGAAAGAATACCCATGAAAATACAGCACAGAAGCCCAAAGAATATGCACATTCTCTGGTAAACATGAAGCTGCTCCCATTACTGAAGTGAGGAGGGCTGTGTTATTCCTTCTCCCAGTCACAAGAGAATGTCCCTCTCCCTTCCCAGGCTTAGGACAGAAATGTGACATTTCTGTTGGGGTGACCAACTACAAACCTCTTAGAGTGGTTATCGTCTTTGTTAGAAAAAGATTTTCCTTTGAGGGTTGCAAGATTTGTCCTTCTTGAGCTCATTATATGAAGGCACGATGTATTTGCCAAAACTAGGAATTCATTGTGTTTATGAATTTTTGGATGCCTTTATGGGACAAATAGAGGGCACACTGGATCATAAACACAATCCAATGCACAAATGATCATAAACAGGGAGAGTGCCAAGAAAGGAAATGCTTTAAATGGTTGTTTGTTCGAAATGGTTGTGTCCGTTTCTTTTCCAACTGTTTCTTGGAAATGGTTGCATCCATTTCTAAATAGATCAGTATTCCAAGTCAGCTTTGGAAAAGTTTGGACAAATGCTTATAATTTTTACTAGGCTGGATCTAGATTTAATCAGAATAGATTTATTGAATTCAGTTGGACTGAGCATCTCTGCACCCAGGTCTGTCTTCAGACTCGATTCCACCTCTTCTATGAAGAAGGTCCCAGCAGCAAATCTGCTCAACAGCAGTGAGGGATCTTCCAGAGCAGAATGGGAAGCAACACAGGAAGTTGTACTTGGGAGGAGTAGGGGGTAAATTGTTTTCTATCATAACTTTACAAACCCTGAACTAAATAGCAGCAGCAAGGTAGTTCTGTTTCTTACTGAGGCACTTAGATAAACAGTTAAACTAATTCACCTATCCTTAATGTATATACATGTTTATTAAATGTATGTGATCTCTCAGGAAAATCCATCCCATAATCAAGAATGCTGAAGTCATTTATGTGAAATTTATTTTTGCTCTTAATATGGTTATAATATATATGGAAGGCTGGTTTCATCTAATAAATTAATTCACAATTGACTCAATTATTTCATAAATTGTTTTGAATATGATCTTTTTAACAGATCATCAGTTATCTAACAATTATACTCTGCAGGATGCTGTAACTAAGCTTGTCAGTGATGGTAAAGAAAGCAGAGGAAATTTAGCAGATCATTCATCTAAACTGATTTGACTTATAGGTAAATAGGAACATTTTATAGGCATATGGAATGGGAAATGGACAAGTCTACCCTGATAAGATAGTTGACAGCTGGAATTCCAGCATTTACCAAAGCATGAACACGATGTTAACAGCAAATACAGATGGTTCTTGGGTCACTGCATTTCCTCAAGCTACCATGGAAGACCTTACTCCCTTCCCACCCACATCAAGACCACTGGTCATGCTGATATAAACCTCTGCAAAAAATCAACTGGCAATCCCAGCTGCTGTCGCTCAATCCCCAGAGGTTTGCTGACGTGACTGGCTTAACCACTTCACGTTGCTCAGCCCTCTAATACAATAGAAAGAATTATTTGTTAGTGCCTTGTCAGATAAAATGAGTGTCAGTGTCTCAATCTGTTTTGTAGCTCTTACAATATCTACTCATGTACTGATACCCCTTCTGGACATTTCTTCCTTTTAGCTCAAGTACTATCAGACACATATTCTAGATGAGATGCCAAATCTGACTCCTTTCTGGTGAGCAAGTGCTGACATGAAGTCAGCATTTATCTTAGTTAACACTAGAGGTAATAAGTGGCAGGGTGACACTTATCACAGCATGCATGCGGTAGCAGCTAATAACGTGACAAAGAAACCTGCATTTTCTGGGTGACTTGCTTGCAGCAAGTTATTAAAATGCATGCAATACAGTTCTCAGAAATACAGAAAGGTCTACACAAAGGCAGAAACCAGGCTTCATTCTGAGGCTCCATCAACACTGGATAAAACCCTATTTGTCCCTTTTTTGGGATCTCTTTAATTTTGAACTGTGCCTAAAGCCACCCTCCACTGCACTCCTCCTTTTAACTTTTAAAACAAGACTAAGAGAATTGGGCCCTTTAAGGAACAATTGCATGCATGTTTAGGTAGGAAAAATACATTTCGGTACCATGATGCTCAACCTCATGCACTGGATTATACCCAAAGGGGCCTAATTCTATTAGCCTTGTTTAAAACTGAGAGGAAAAATGGTTTGAAGGAGATAGGGCTGTGCACTGGGATCCATGGTTTGAGTCAATCATTGAAATGAATTAGGCTAAGTTAGAAAACACTGGATATGACTCATAGGGTATATGCTGCTTGCTTTCTTAAATGTCCACCAGTCCATCTCATTTGCTCTTTCCCCAACTACAGATTGGTGCCGATTTCTGCTACAAAATCTCACACGATTCAGAAATGGAAAAGTCAAAGAAGCGAGAAGAAAGGAACTCTGTTGACAGCAGTGAGTCAGAAATAGCAGTGGTAGTCAACCTGGCACCCTCCAGATGTTTCAGCCCACTCCCACAATTCCTGAGCATTGCTCCTGCTGCATAGAGCTTATGGAGGTTACAGCCCAAAACATCTGGAAAGTACTAGCTTGTCTACCCACCGTATAGAAGTTTCCTGGAATATAAGATAAATATTCCCTTGTACTTAGATATATTTTGATGTACCTAGATACTAGCTTTGGTTTATGAAGGTCTCACCTATCATTTTAAAGTATGACAATGACATTTGCTTAAAATGGTACCTTGTATGTCACTGGGATAACTAAGAAAATTATGTCACTCTTCAAAACAATACAGTATAAAGATAGGAGAGTGTTTCTGTTATTGTCATGTCCTCAAACAGGATCATGTTTACTGTAAAGCATCGAGCAGGTCGCCAAATGGTAGACCACTATTTTAATCTGTCCGTGGTAAAGCTGGCAAAAGTATAGCATTCAAAATGTAAAAATTATGTCAGCATCTGTTGGCAAAGCTGTTTGCCCAAGTGAAAAAAGGGTTTTTTTTAATGTATCAGTAGGAGTAGTAAAAAGCTGGAAATATTTTCTGCAAATAACTCCCTCTCAGCATATGTGCTGTCAAGTGGCACTGCCTATTTTTTTTTTTTTAATTTAAGAAACATGAAAGTTAAGCAAAATTTGCACCCAGGTTCAGTTTCTAAGTTTATACCTGTCTTTATTTATTTATTTGTGCTGTTTCTATGCTGCCCAAGACCTGAAACTCTCTTTATGAGTTTATTATACTTGTTTCTTATATTTCTATCTTGCCTATTTTGCCTGCAAGGAAGCCAGGGCAACTTACATAGTCCTCTTCCTTTTGATTTTATCCTACCAACAACCCCCTTGTTCTCCAGCTCCAAAGTCACACGTGCAACATTGAAACAGCATCGCGCAGCTGTAGGACTGCATCCTAAGCATATTGGGGATTGTAGTTTTACTGAGCAATCCTGTACATACCTGCTTAGAATGAGTTCAATAGAACTTCTGTTGAGGTAAATGCACACACAATTACAGCTTTGGTGTACCTTGTATTATGTGTGCCTAACTAAAGGTGGTATAAAGGGGAGGTGCTTATTTCTTCATGTGTTTCTTCCACACCCTGAATACATGTTAAGCTTTTACATACTTCAGGAAAGATACTAATTAAAACATGATGTGCTATTTGTGTCTGAAAGCAGTTTGTTGGATTCTGCAAAGGCTAAAAAAGGCGGGGTGGGGGGAGGGAGCAAATGAAACTAAGACTAATGCTAGTGTTGTGGCATGCTCTAGCCGAAGGGTGGGAAAGCCAGTCACAATTAATCTCCACAAGTTTTGTTTATTGTAGGACTTAGTCTCTAGCCACGGACAGCATCTAAGAAGTTGTGGAATATTCCAGATTTGAGGTCGGAGAAAACCTTGGAGCTACAACCTTGGAACTGAGAATTTCCTGCTAGGATGAGGAAAAAAACTCTGCAGCAGGTGTTTTCCAAGGCTGAGAAAACAACCACAGAGAAGAGGAAAGGGGACATATCTGTGACCAGGAAGGGGAATAGACTAGAGAGGCCAGTATATAAAGTACCTTTCAACTTTTTTCTTCTCCTGCACTGAATAATCATAAGCCTCCAGCTTTGCAACCTTAAAGGTATAACAGAAGTGTTCCCATAGTTATTTAATAGATTTATATATGCCTTGACATGAAGAGAAGAGAAGAGAAGAGAAGAGAAGAGAAGAGAAGAGAAGAGAAGAGACCTTCTAGGTTTTCAGTCTTCCACCAAGTTCATTCTATTTTGTTTCTGTGCAAGATTCCTAACCCATAACCCAGCACAGATTAATTTTATCCTTAATAACTGATGGTGGATTCGGAAAAGGTTATTTCTGTGTTACTTCCTCATGAAATTTTCAACTGCCTGCAAATGTTTCAACTGCCTGCAAGTGGTACAGTCATTTTTAACAATTTCTTTTTCTTCCTGAGCTCCCCTATGACCCCCAGAAATCTGCTTGCGTGAGCTGCTGGAAAACTGTAACAGTGGGGAAGGGTCATTGAAGTTCCTCCTTCCTCTTCCCACTAGTGGGACTGTTCTGAGCAGAACTCCATCTGGGACACCGCCCTTGGAAGAATAGCATTCCTGGAACCAGCTGTATATTTATTTCTTTAGTAAATTTCTATGCCACCCTATTCGCTGAAGCCTCGGGGCAGGTTACAACAATAAGTAAATACTTATAATCATATAAAAACAATATAATTGGAAATGCTCTGGCCAAAGATATAAAATCAATAAATAAGCTAACAATTAAAATGCCATTTAAATAAAAAGGTCTTGGCCTGGCGCCGAGAAACATATAACAACGGTGCCAGGCAGACCTCTCTGGGGAGCGCATTCCATAGACTGGGCGCCACCACAGAGAAAGCCCTCCTCCGGGTACTCACCCTCCTAATGTCCTTCACAGAGGGTTCCTGGAGAAGGGACTCTCCCGCTGATTTCAAGGAGCGGGAGGGCATGTATGGACATAAGCGCTCCTTTAGGTAACCAGGACCCAAGCCATTAAGGGCTTTATAGGTAATAACCAACACCTTGAATTAGGCTTGGACTTCAATGGAGAGCCAGTGGAGTTGACGGAGGACTGGAGTCATGTGAACATAACGCCCAGTCCCCATCAGTAGCCTGGCAGCTCTATTTTGCACCAATTGAAGTATCCGGACCATCTTCAAGGGCAGCCCCATGTAGAGCGCGTTGCAGAAGTCTAATCGGGAAGTTACCAACATGTGTGTCACTGTCACCAGGCAGTCGTTCTCCAGGCAGGGACGCAGCTGATGGATCAGCCAAAGCTGAAAGAAAGTGCTCCTCGCCAACACTGTCACCTGGGCTTCCAGAGACAGCTCAGGGTCGAGGAGCACTCCTAAGCTGCAAACACTGTCCCTCAGAGGGAGTGCAACCCCATTTAGGACAAGGCCCAAGTCCCCCATCCCAAGGTCCGATCCGCCTACCAACAGGACCTCCGTCTTGTCTGGATTGAGCTTCAGTTTATTGGCCCTCATCCAGCCCATTACCTCAACCAGGCACCGGTTCAGCACAGCCACTGCCTCACCTGGATTGGTGGAAAACGAGAGGTAGAGCTGGGTATCATCAGCATACTGATGGTTCCGCAGCCCACACCTCCTGATGACCTCTCCCAGCGGTTTCATGTAGTTGTTGAATAGCAGAGCAGACAAAATGGATCCCTGCAGTACTCCATGGCATAACTGCCATGGCGCAGAGCCATAGTCCCCCAGCACCACCTTCTGGAACTGGCCATTGAGATAGGAGCGGAACCACTGCAAAGCAGTGCCTCCGACCCCCAGTCCCGCAAGCCTATCCAGAAGGATACCATGGTCGATGGTATCGAAAGCCGCTGAGAGGTCCAGGAGAACCAACAGGGACGAACTCCCCGTCTTTCTCCCTGCACAGGTCATCGTACAGGGCGACCAAGGCAGATTCAGTACCGTACCCGGGTCTGAAGCTGGACTGAAATGGGTCCAGATAATCAGTTTCATCCAAGAGTGCTTGGAGTTGTCCCGCCACCACCCACTCCAACAGCTTGCCAGAAACGGGATGTTGACCACTGCTCTATTATTAGTGGCCATCTCTGGATCCAGGGATGCCTTCTTCAGGACCGGTTGGACTACCGCCTCCTTTAAAGGGGCAGGTACCCGGCCATCCCTCAGAGAGGCTTTAACCTCTTGCAAGATCCAGGTCCCTATCCTGTGCTTGGCGTTGTTAATTAGCCAAGATGGGCAAGGGACCAATAGGCAGGTGTTGGGATGTACTCGTCCAAGCACCTTGTCCACATCATCAGGCTGCAATAACTGAAACTCATCCATCAATTTTGGACCAGACGGCAACATTGGTATTGCCCCAGAAGCCTCTGGGTCACTAGTGGAATCCAGCTCATGATGAATCTGAGCGATTTTCTCCCTAAAATGCTTGGCAGTGTCGTCACCACGGGCCTGTGAGGGTGGTACCGGGTCTTTCTTAGGGCCAGGATGAACCAGACCTTGTACCACCCAAAAAATCTCCACTGGACGGCATTGTGAGGAGGCAATGGACACAGAGAAAAATTTCTTTTTCGCCGCCCTCACCGCCACAGCATAGGCCCGATAATGGGCTCTTAAGTGTGTTTGGTTCGGTCAGATTCATCCCGTGATTTCCTCCACCTACGCTCTAGACGTCTCCCAACCCACTTCATCGCCCGCAATTCAGGTGTATACCAAGGAGAAGAGTGAGCTCTGCTCGGCAGGAGAGGACGCTTGGGAATGATCGTGTCAATAGCCCTGGTCATTTCCCCATTCCATAGTTCCACCAGAGCCTCAACAGGAGCACCAGTCTTGTCAACTGGAAACTCCCCCAGGACTTTCAGGAATCCATCCGGATCCATCCGGCTCCGGGGGCGGACCCACAAAATCGGATCCGCACCCTTACAGATGGAAAGGCCACTCTCAAGCACAAACTTCATGAGGAAGTGATCTGACCATGACAGGGGTGTCAGACACAAATTCCTCACCCTCAGACCACCCTCTTCCTGCCCCGTCAAGAAAACCAGGTCCAGAGTGTGTCCACGTTCATGGATCAGGCCTGTGACATGTTGAGACAGCCCCATGGCCGTCATGGAGGCCATGAAGTCCTGAGCCACCCCGGTCAGACCAGTCTCGGCATGGAGATTGAAGTCCTCCAGCACCAGGTCCGAGATGATCTCCATCAGCTCTGGCAGGGAGAGTGCTGGGCAGAAGGGTGCATGGTACACTAACAGAATCCCCAATCTGTCTCAGTCTCCCAGCACCAAGTAGAGGCACTCTAGCCCAGGCCTCGAGGGGACTGGAAGCCCCGTGAAGGAGATGGAGGCTCAGTAAACCAAAGCAACTCCCCCTCCCCTCTTCTCCAGGCGTAGATGGTGCTGAACCAAATACCCAGGTGGGCACATTTGAGAGAGGGTGACATTCCCCCCCCCCCCTCCTGCCCAGGTCTCAGTAATGCAAGCCAGGTCAGCCCCCTTATCCACAATCAGGTCGTGGATGAGGGATGATTTGTTGTGGACTGACCTGGCATTAAGCAACAGCATCATCAAGCCCAGGGGGCGGTTGACAAGACTACCTGGAACCCTCTGGCTAGGGGTAGAACCAGGAGGAGGGACAGGTGTCAGCCATCTGTCCCTCCTTCTTCTACATGGACACGTTAAACCCCCACCGCTGTAATGTCCATTGCCCCCAACCACTCCAATGGCAGCGTCCACATGCTCCCCAGGTAACCTAACCGTCGACATGGCCTGGGACGAATCCATAAAAGCAAGTTAAAATACAATAAAAACTTTAAAACAATATATAAAACTCCCCGTCTACCCCCGATATTAAATTCCACCCACCGAAAGAGTCCCTTGCCAGCCCAGCCCCCCGCACGGCCACAAACGGCCATAAACGGCAGCGACCACCCTTCGGCCGTCGGCCCCAGGCCGCATCCGGCGAGTTAAGCCAGCACCCACCCCCACGCCCCGCCCCCAATCCAGCATTGTTCTCCCCGACGCCAGCGAGGGGGGTGCAAAGACAGACACGGGGAACCCGCCGGCCGGCAAGATGGCGGCACCCTCCTCCGCAACGTCGGTGGCCCTGGCGTCCTCCGTCCCCGGGATGGTCCAGTGGTGGCCGCGGGAGTTGTCACTGGACCTCGGGCTTGGCAGTGTGCCTCAGGTCTTCCGTCGGTGTGGGCTGGCGGTGGCAGCAGTGGCGGCGCAGCATGTGTTCCAGTGGGGTGGGGGGGCTCAGATATATCATTTCATGAAAAATAACCTAGTTTTATCACTTCATTCACATCAGTTCTATTGGTTCTGCAAGGTCAGCTGCTTGCCAGGTCTGTTCAGTTTATGAAATATGTCGAACTCACTGCAGGCTTCAGTTTAAGTGCATTTCTTCACATGAATGAAATGTCAGAGTCATATGCACACACATACACCAACCCCAGTAACACCATCATGCCTTGCCCCTGTAATGGTGAACATTCTAATCAATAAGCAGTGAAACACCAAAGGGAGAACAATTGCCAAACCTACTGAAGTCAGTGCTGTTTGATGCCATGCATTACTGGATCAGAGATTCAACTGAGATATAGAACTGAAATTTGTGCCAATTTATACCAGCCGAGCAATTTTCTATATCCAATATCTGATGTAGAACAAAGGAAGGAAAAGTAGCTTGTGCCATAAAAGACCACCATTATCTTCTATACTGAAGAATGAATTAAAAATTAAACCTCTTTTGTTTCCCTAGGGGATATTTTTTCTTTTGGAGAAAAATATTTTTAAATCCTTGCACATATTATAGTAATATAAATGAATGGTAATATATTCCAGCCTGAAAAATCATGGATCTCATTAAATACTTCCTCAAATATTCCAGCATGAATGCAAACATCCAGGCTTGAGTTTGGAAATAGTTGTTCTTATCCAGCATGTGCAATCAGCAAAGATGATTGTATGTCTTAGAGAAGCACTTGAAGTAATAATTCATTACTGAAGGATTTGGGAGTCACGGCTTCATTAGCATGACATTTGCCTCTCATTAAATAAATAAATATATAATCGATAATTTAAGGAGGAATACCATACCATCTGTCGCTATGAAAAAATGATACAAGGCCAGAACAATCATTATTATTTGATTCAGACACGTTTCTGCAGAAGTCCAAGACAACTGCTGTGTCTGTGATTTTAAAATTTTTTATATCCGGCATATTTTTGGGGCCTACTTGCAAAATCATAGACATCCTCCTGTCCTTTTTTCAAAACCTAATACCTAATATAATATACCAACAATTTTTGTTCAAAGTACTTTCGGATTTCAAAATCTGAAGGGGAGTCAATATGATTCTTCCAGGTAATATACTGTTCAATTTCTACAATTTTCCCACCCTTTCTCCACAATGAGATATAGAGCAAAGGACAGAACATTGTGGGAGAGAGCCGAGTTCCCTGGTTTGGACATCAGAAAGACATGAAAGGAATGAGAGAGCCCAGCCTCCCTGTGTTTAGTTGCTGTACAAGGAAAAAGTTACTGTATCAGTTAATGTATTAATTTATGGTACTTCTATGCTACCTTTGTGAAGCAAGTGAAGGCGACTTACAAGAATCAGAGGGTAAAACAATAACAAGCATTTAATAGTTAGGCAATCTGTGTCACTTTATATTAGGGTTGGACATCTGACTGCTAACAAAGATTTGGAAAGTTGTCTGCTTAAATGTCAAATAATGGCAAATATTTTCTGAAGCATCAGCTTTGTTAGAATGCACACACAGAAAGACAATTCAGTAATCAAGCATTTTGAAGCCTTTTCTGAATACAAATTAGTAAACTATTAGTAAACTTGTAAACAATGAAATTGACATTAAAGTAAATTATAGTTTTTAACAGCATTAGGCAAAGTTTATTTATATACGGTATGCATAACTGACTGGCTTAAGTTTGGCTTTTATCCTAGAATACTTAAGTTCAGTTACAGCTGTCAAATATAAAGGAAGGACGGATAAAAGCAGAAAGAAAGGTAAGATGTTGAAGCATAATTAAGTCAAATTAATAAATATGCTAAAAAGTTTTAAAATATGTAAGAAGCGGCCAGTGCATCAAGCATAAACACCAATTTTCCATGTAATGTTCAGTAAGGTTATATAGTATCTATTATTCTATTATGTCAGCAAAGCAGGTTCTCCAGGCACTGTGAAATTATTTTACAATAAAACAATCTGTAATAAAAAAAAAATGTGTCTGTGTGTGTGTCAGAGCCATAGCTTCAAGACCATGAAACGTAGACACCCCAAACTTCATGGAGCTCTAAGGTTATCTATCAATATCTTGTGAGTTTCATAAATCAACTTAATTCAAGTTGAATTTATTATTTTGAGATACATCTCTAGGCACAAGTATGCCCAAGTAGGTAATAAAATCAAATTCCATTTGCATTATGTCTGTAGGTTTCTGAGAACAAAAATGAAGGAGATTAGGTTTCCATATCACATTCATATGATGCAGGTTTAGATTCTAACATTGCACCTACTTTTTTAGAATAACAGAAACAGTGGCCTATATGTTTCATATTATCTCACTTGCTGCCAGTTTTGACTTTATAGACTTCTCTTGTACTAAATATGGAATTGAATTTGGCCTTGTGATAGGGGGTACGTCTGTGCGGCAATTTAATGTGCCAAAACAGTTTCCTCCAACTTAGATATGGGATGGGGTATTTCTTTTTGGATGACTTTATAAATAATTTTGATAAATTATTAAAACATCTGGTTACACCAACAGCATTATATGGGTAGACAGGAACTTTGTTCCAAAAATGTGCATAGAAAGGTTTTAAAAATTTTATGGAATGTTTAAATTTTAGTGGAATGAGAGAAACCTTTCAGTTAGATTAGACATTCAATTTGTTCTAATTCATTGTTTCATCAAACGATTTTAAGCCACTCTTCTGTGATATTATTTTCTCTTTTCTATATTATTTCTTGCACTGAAGAATGTTTTATTTATTTATTTATTTATTTAGGAGACTTCTATGCCACCCCATTCGCCAAAGCCTCGGGGAGGCTCACATCCATAAATAAACTTCCATAAAATAATATAAATTAACAGTATAAATTAAGTCGCCCTGGCCAAATAATAAAATGAATAAATACTATTAACAATTAAAATGTTTCCTGCTCCTATTTCGTAAATAATCAGTATTAGTCTTGCTGTTTCTTTGTTGAGTGTTGTATTACTAAATAAACTATTTAGTTTATTTTCTGTCACAATCTGAAGTCTGTGGTTCTTGATATTGGTTTTGCTTTACCCCTTGGCAAATCTGAACCCAAATTATATGTATCAGTGGAACAGAAGAAGGAACCTAGACCCTGAACTGTACGAAAAAGTACCAGATTGATGTTTGGATCAATACAGGATTGTGGATCTGCATCTTTAGCAAAGACTTGCTGTAGTTCCTTCCTCTGCTTCCTAGGGAGGAAAGAAAATGGATGATCACAAACCTCTTATAATCTCTAATTGCAGAAAGCCATGTTTAGAATGTTGGAGAGTTGAGATGCAGGTTCTATTCCCCACTTGGCTTTGGAGCTGTCTGGGTGACTTTGGGCCAGTAACTTTCAGCCTAAATTATCTTGCAGGATTGCTTTGAGGCTATAACGGAAAGGAGGACAATCACATAAGCCATCTTGGGGTCCTTGCAAGAGGATAAAAGGTAGGAAATAAATAAATGCTGTTATTGTTAAGCTTTAGTATAAAAGCAATCTTGACAAAAAGAGCAGAACAGACTGATTTTTTAGTGCATAATGGTGAGGTAATATATGTCAGCATTTATTTATTTATTTATTTATTTATTTATTTATTTAAAACATTTTTATGCCGCCCCCATCGCAATGAAGCCTCGGGGCGGCTCACAACAGGATACAAAGTACATAAATACATAAAAACATAAATAATAACAATATAACAATTTAAAAAATGTTTAAAAGCCCCCGGTGCATCTTGGCTAAAAATTTAAAATCCTATTAATGCAAATAATTTAACAATTAAAATAAGTTTTAAATAAAAAGGTCTTAGCCTGGCGCCGAGAAACAAATGACGGCACCAGGCGGACCTCTCTGGGGAGCGCATTCCATAGATGGGGCACCACTGCAGAGAAAGCCCTCCCCCAGTTACTCACCCTCCTAATATCATTCACAGAGGGTTCCCGGAGAAGGGCATTTGTTGCTGATCTCAAGGGGCGGGAGGGCATATATGGACGCAAGCGTTCCTTTAGATATCCAGGTCCCAAGCTGTTTAGGGCTTTATAGGTCATAACCAACACCTTGAATTGGGCCCGGACTTAAATTGGGAGCCAGTGGAGCTGACGGAGAACTGGGGTTATATGAGAACAATGCCCAGTCCCCATCAGCAGCCTGGCAGCTCTATTCTGCACCAATTGAAGTATCCGGACCGTCTTCAAGGGTAGCCCCACGTAGAGCGCATTACAGAAATCTAATCGGGAAGTTACCAGCGCATGTGTCACTGTTGCCAGGCAGTCGTTCTCCAGGAAGGAACGCAGCTGATGTATCAGCCAAAGCTGAAGGAAGGTGCTCCTCGCCACCGCCGTCACCTGAGCGTCTAGAGAAAGCTCAGGGTCGAGGAGCACTCCAAAGCTGTGAACCCTGTCCCTCAGAGGGAGTGCAACTCCATTTAGGACAAGGCCCAAGTCCCCCATCCCGAGGCCCAAGCCACCCACCAACAGGACCTCTGTCTTGTCTGAATTGAGCTTCAGTTTATTGGCCCTCATCCAGCCCATTACCTCAACCAGGCACCGGTTCAGCACAGCCACTGCCTCACCTGGATTGGTGGAAAATGAGAGGTAGAGCTGGGTATCATCAGCGTACTGATGATTCCGCAGCCCACACCTCCTGATGACCTCACCCAG